>NC_000072.6:145685411-145837911 GCF_000001635.26 Mus musculus
TACCTTTAAATTCAAGCTGCATTTATCCATCACTTTCCTTGTTACTGTAAAAAAATGCCTGAAAAAACACATCTTATTTAATTGGACTCGTGGTTGTGAGGAGGAGAGCACATGGGCAGGGGTGAGAGCCAGGTGGCTGTTCACATTCGGACGTCAGGGGTGGCGCTGCTCATGTTCAGGATAGGTCTTCCCTCCTGGCTTAAACCTTTCTGGAAACGCCCTCCCTGACATCCCTGGGTCTCCTAGGAGACTCTAAACCCTATTGGTGGCACTGAAGAGCCCCCCACCCCCAGCAGGTGTATCCTGGATGCTAACACTACAGCCCATTCTCTGGTGCAGAAAAAACACACACTACTCCCTCCTTCTGAGCTCTTGCCTAACTGGATCCTGCTCACTAGGATCTAAGGCATGCAAACAGACTCATAGGAGACTAGAAAATATCCTGTTGATAGCTGATGCTATCGATGTAACAGCCTGTTGTTTTCATCTATTCTCAGTGACCAGGGACGCAATGCCAGCCCTTCTTCACTTATTAGGAAAACAAATTAAATAAATATGGCTGTCTATAGTTAAAGAACTTAGGTTTTAATGTAAATTGAAAAAGAGCATAAACTTTTACTTCTTTTTTGAGACAGGACCTCTACTTAGTCATGCCTATCCCGGAACTCACTATGTAGACCAGGCTGGCCTCAAACTCACAGATCACTTTCTTCTGCCTCCCAAGGGCTGGGATTAAAGGCGCCTCTATACCCTGGACTTCTTATCTTCATAGATACCAGAGACTCATCTCATCCAAGGATAGTGAGGAGGGAAGCTTGTGTATCTCTTATCAATTGTCACTGTCCACACCATGCACATGTATCCACAGCTTTGCTGTGAAAATTCATAAATATATATATATATATCACCTGGTGACTGTGGCTGAGCAGAGGCATCTTAGGTGGGGGAGGGTAAGAATTTCCCCTTTTTTATTTATACAGCTTATTCCCATTATTTCCATGTTCACTCATTACACTTAGTTTAAAATGTAATGGATCCCTTGTAACAAACACTGCAGTAGACCATGCAGTTGGAAAACACCCCCCTCAAACCAAAAAACAAAAAGCCAAGCAAACATGGACTAGCAAGATGCCTCAGCAGCTAAAGACACTTGCTGTCAAACCTGAGGACCTGAGTTCAATCCCCGATACCCACATGGTGGAAGGAGAGAAGCAACTCCCGATTGTGATAGTTGTCCCCTGACCTCTACACAGGCACCATGGCATGCACACAAACGCATAAGCAAGCATGTGCATTTCAAAATACTTTGTAAAGCCGTCCAAGGCATCTGTGCTGGGAGTTAATTTATGAACTGCTGTGTATTTATTGCAAGCTTAATTACTAAAGTGCCCTATGTCTGGCTATGCAAAGGGTCTTTCTCCAGAACAAATCATCTCAAAGCAAAATTCCAATGTAATAAGAATATTCATAAAAACACAGCCCTGTCCTGGCTTAACCATCACCTGTAGAGGGACTGGGGTCCCAGTCCAGGGTTTCCAGGACCACAATAATCTGACTCAGAAACTGAATTCCACAGGACACTAGTGAAAGAGAGTATATAGGGAGAGTGGAAACCCTGAGAGACTCCCAGCTGACCGTGCTCCAGGCCCAGGTTCAGCTGGGAGTCCAGTTGCTGGGAGTGGGTTCCTCACTGGTGCTGGGCAGGTCATTTCCTAGGAATCTCATGCCCATTGTCTCAAGTCCACTCCACCAAACTGCAGGTTGACTTCTCCAGAAAGCAGAAGCTAATCTAAGATTGCTGTGCACGCATGCTACAGAGAGTCTGTGGGGGTTTGAGAAAATTGTGCAGGGACCTCCTAGGCTTGGCGTTGCCGCTAAAGCTAGTGGGCGTGGCCTCTAAGGCTAGCAGGCGTGGCCTCTAAGGCTAGTGGGTGAGCGGCTTTCTACTGAGCATCTCACTGGTCCTCTTCCTTTGTTTTGTTTGCTTTGTTTTGTTTTAAATCTTCCAATTCCTTCCAAAGACACTGTAACCTAACTTCAAAGTCTTCCTTTGAAGTTAGAAATTTTGTAGCTTGGGCAAGGTTACCACTCTCTCATCTTTGTATGTCCTAGCATTGAATGAACATTTTCCTAGCAAGCACTTATGGGAGAGAGTTCCTTCTGTCTTAAAATTGTAGTTTTATCTAAGTTAGATACCTCTGCCTTCCTATGACCTTTTAAAAATTATTTTCTATAGTTTCTGTGCATCAATTTCAACTGCCTCCCTGTGTTCTTCGTACATTCTGATTATTGTCTTTTTCTTTTCTCTCCTCCCTCCCTCCCTCCTCTGCCTCTTCTCTCTCTCTCTGTCTCTCTGTCTCTCTGTCTCTGTCTCTCTCTCTCTCACACACATGTTTTTCCCCCCATGTTCTTCTATCACTATGTACAAAGAGATATCCTTACAGTGACGGTTTCACACACACACACACATATCATTCGGCTTTGTTCTTTTCTCCTCGTGTCCCCTCTTTCCCTTCCTTCCAGAAAAATACCACCCCCCCCCCAAAATATGTAACCATGCAAGACCATTTTCTACTTCACAGATTCATTTGACTTGATTCAATCCAACAGTTGAGTAGCTGCACACAGTAAGGCAGGCTTAGCTCCAGCAAGAGGCAAGTGGCTAGGCAGAGGCACAGGACAGAGAACAACAGCCCTGTTAGAGGACGCTACTAGATAAATGTGCCAGTTGAGTGTGTCTCATTTCATCTTCTAACGGCACCATCAATTAAGTCCTATTTTTATCCTCATTTCGCAGTGGCGAGAACTCAAGCTTGTAGGGATTTATGTAAGAAATCCAGGGCCAGCAAGGCACTCAGTGAGTGGAAAACCATGCCTTGCGTTCAAGCCTGAGAACCTGAGCCCCAGAGTCCACGATAGGAAGAAAGAATTGACTTCTGAAAGTTGTTCTCTGGCCTCCACATGCATGGCAAGCCATGGGTACACACACACACACACACACACACACACACACACACACACCCCAATAAGTAGATGAAATAAAAAGAATTTAAGGAAGTCCAAAAGAGCCTTTGGTGAGGGGAGGTTGGGGCAGAATGCAGAGAGGAAAGGAGGAGGGGTGTGCTCGATTCGGGCTTTACTTGTGGTGAAGGGAACCTCGGGACATGAACATCTGCATGAGCTGGCCATCTAGTACAAGACTGAAACCTGAAGTTCAGAGCAGAGAGACCAGGACATGGTCTAGAGACAATGACATTGTACGTGGTAGTTGACAGAGACATGGAGATGAACCACACTGTTTAGCTTGGTAAGTGCTATCATTCTACATTACGTGTGGAGAATATAGAGAGAAGTGGCCCTAGAGAACCTGGCTTCAGGGGAGGACAGACATCAGAGTCCCCAGAGAGCCCAGCTTCAGGGGAGGGCAGACATCTGCATTCACCTTGCACTCAGAGATTCACGATGAAAGGGGGAGTTTCCAGCATCAACATTCACAAAGGAATGAAACATGCACAGTCAAGTTCTGAAGAGTGTCTGCAGATAGGCAAAGTGTGACTTGTAGCCAACCTTGCTCAGAGGTTGGAATTCGATGACCCTGAATTGAAAAGGTGAATAGGAAGTCCAAGAGAAGAGTGCAGAATTCAGTGGGAAGGTCTGAAAGAAAAGAAAAAATGGGCACAACAGCAAACAGGTGTCATCAGTGGGAGACACAGGAATCCGTGTCATCAGTGGGAGACGCAGGAACCCATGTCATCAGTGGGAGACGCAGGAACCTGTGTCAATAGCAAGCTGGTGGCTCGTCTTTTAATGCTTCCTAGATGATGGATATACGTCAGACAAAGGTGATGCAAGCTCAGCCCTGGCTTTCCAGGCCCTCACAGTCCACTTCAGAGACAGAAGAAGAAGTCACAGTAAGACTGTCGAGAGCTGGAGTAGCAAACAACAGAGAATCCTGGGAAAGGAGAAGGCTCCTGAAGTAGCTTAAGGGTCCAGGAAGCTGGAGACCTTGACCAGCAGATAATCAACAGAGATGGAACAGCTGTGGACAGCAGGCAGTCCAGGAAAGACAGTGAGTGTGTTCCTCAATGGTGACTGCAGGAACCCAGGGCTGACAGGGAAGGCTCTGATGAGGTGGAGCTGAGTTCAAAGCAAAAAGAGCTCTGATTGCCACGTCACAGGATCTGAGCATTTTTTTGTTAACACCTAGGAAGGTTTCAACTGAGCAGAGTATCAGGAACTACGTCACCAACGTTGTGTTGCTTGCTCTCTGTGTTTGGATTGAGTCGGGGGCACATGTCGGCAATTCCACCATTCAGCTGTATCCCAAACCCTATTCAATTTCTTTCTTTGAAAGATAAGGTCTCCCCAAGTTGCCCAGGCTGGCCTTGAACTTGTGATCCACCTACACCAGCTTTCCAAGTGGCTGAGATTACAAGGCTGTACAACCCGGCCCAGCACAACAGCTGTGCTTTATAAGCTGTTAAGAAAAAAGACACTGATACATATGCAGCTAGAGTCAAGAGCTCCGGGGTACTGGTTAGTTCATAATGTTCCACCTATAGGGTTGCAGATCCCTTTAGCTCCTTGGGTACTTTCTCTAGCTCCTCCATTGGGGGCCCTGTGATCCATCCAATAGCTTACTGTGAGCATCCACTTCTGTGTTTGCTAGGCCCCGGCATAGTCTCACAAGCGACAGCTATATCAGGGTCCTTTCAGCAAAATCTTGCTAGTGTATGCAATGGTGTCAGCATTTGGAAGCTGATTATGGGATGGATCCCCGGATATGGCAGTCTCTAGATGGTCCATCCTTTCGTCTCAACTCCAAACTTACACGCAAACTGTATATGCCCCAGTACAGGGGAACTCCAGGGCCAAAAAAATGGGAATGGGTGGGTAGGGAAGTGGGGGAGAGGGTATGGGGGACTTTTGGGATAGCATTGGAAATGTAATTGAGGAAAATATAAAATAAAAAATATTAAAAAGAAAAAGAAAAAAGACACTGGCTTGAAGGGAGCCATTCCAGAGCCGAGGGGACAGCATGTGAGACCACACTGCCACCACGTGTGGCTTACACTAGAGAAACTGGGACAGCAGGACAAACACAGAAAAGGAAACGTTTCAGAGAAACCTAGAGACAGTGGAGGGGACAATGGACAGGGCCAGAGCAGACTGTCACTAGGCCAGTGATGGGTGGAAACTGAAGGTGTGTACTCTATTGAGACTGTAGTTCAAACGAAAGAAACAATCTTATACAGAGGCTGTTAGAGTTGATTGAAATGTAGGTCCTAAGAAGAAAGCTTTTAAATTCTTTCTTTTATACATATTCAGTGTGTGTGTCTGTCTGTCTGTCCGTCCATATGTGTCTGTATGTATGTCTGTGTCTGTGTGTGTGTATCCATGTGTGTTTGCATACGTAGATGCCAGAAGTCACCTGGCAGGAGTCAATCCTCTCCTTCTACCATGTGGGTCCTGGGGAATGAACCCAGGTTTTAAGCTTGGTAGCTATCACCCTTATCTGCTAAGTCACTTCACTGTTAAATATTCTTTTTTTAATTGAAAATTTTAGGTGGAAGACACTTGCATGCCACAGCCTGCATGTGGAGGTCAGAGGGCAATGCTAGGAGCCAATTCTCTCCTTCCATGATGTGGGTTCCAAGAACCTACACTGAGCCATCTCAGCCGTCCATCTTAAAAACTTTCTGGTTAAAATACAACAAGCTTATCTCTGAGATGCTGACACCCAAGAGCAACAGGTCCAAGCACCTGGTATGGGTTACATCTGTAGGGTCAGGAGAGGAGTGGAGTTTGGCAGTGCGAACTCCATTAAGACTATGGATCCCATTGAACTGTGGTTCCGTAGCTCATGGGATCTGGTGTGGCATGGAAGGTGCTTGGGAAGGGTCCTGTCAGTAAGGAAGGTACCCTGAATCTGCCTGGCACTGTTAGGTGGACTGTGTGGGAGTTTATGGCACACAAAACCCAGGAGGAAGCAGGATCAAGAGATTTAAAGGGCGTTAGGGAAGGGACACATGATGGCTTAGGGGATAAGAGGGATTGCTGTGTAAGCCTGATGTGGTGGTGTGCACTCGATCCTGGAACCCCTGTGGAAGGAGAGCCCCAACTCCTAAGAGTTGTCAGCTGACCTCCCTAACATTGCATGTCTGTACTTATACGTGTATCACACACACACACACACACACACACACACACACACACACACACACACACATACACAAACAAACAATTTTTTAAAAAATAATTAAGGACAAATTTAAGGATGTTGGGGAAATAAGGTTGAATTTAGATTACATGAAGAAAGGCATCAGTGTGGGAAAAGCAGAATGTTCTAGAGGCAGCATGAGATTATAGCCTGGAAAAACTGCAATGACTTGATGTTGAAAACCAGGCATTGGAATGAAGGCAGGAATGGGTGTGTGGAAAAGAGGAGCAGCTGTGTGGGCTGGGGACGGAAGGGGTGTGAGATTCCAGGGGCTTAGCTGTCCCAGTCAGGGCAAGGTTGAGCACTTGACCATCAGAGTGGAGCAGGACAGAGGTCACCGGAGTGAAAGATGGCTAAGCTTCCTCAGCCTCAATCTCAGCCATCCAACATGCTTTACAGAGTTCCCGGCAGCCAGCTCCAAGTGCAGATGGAGTTTTCATCTTGTTGAAAAACAATGTAACTGCATTTTCAGAAACAGAGGGGGGAGTGACTCAGAGCCCCGGCTCCCACACAATGCTTGCTCTGGATCAGCTGCAGTAGGTGAAGTTGCAATTGTAGCTCATATATGATTATCTCTCCTTTCAACATTATAATGTACGTCTTTTCATGTTACAATGCATGTTTTAAAAGCAACTATTGCAGCTATTGAGCAAGGATTTCGAATAGCAATTTTGAAGTGTTTTGTACCAAAATCAAGGTCCTAGTCCTTGTGAAGCTGAAAGGGACGTGAATCTCCATCAGATCCATGATGTCAATCTCCATCGAATCCACGAGGGCTGTGGATCATGTTATTATTCACTGTTAGAGACCACTCGCTTCTGATTATATTGATAATTGATGACACCTCTCTCTCTCTCTCTCTCTCTCTCTCTCTCTCTCTCTCTCTCTCTCTCTCTCTCTCCCTCCCTCTCCCTCTTCCTCTCCCTCTCTCCATCTCCCTCTCCTTCTCCCTCTCCCTCTCTCTCTCCTCCCTCTCCCTCTCCCTCCTTTCCTCCCCACCCCTCCCTTCCTCTTCCTCTCTATGTCCCCTCCCCTCCCTCTCTACCTATGTCTCCCTTTGTGTCTTCTTTCTCTCAGATAGGACCTTGCTAAATAGCCTAGGCTGCCCTCAAACTCTCGGCCTCCCTGTCTCTGCTTCCTGAGTCCTGGATTTCAGGGGTGTCCCTCAATGCCCAGCTCCTCACTCAGTTATTTCCAACAACAAAGGGTCAGGCTCAGTGGTAGAACACTGACTGGGCCTGCATGCACAAGGCCACCGGTTTGATCCCTGAGACAACATTGAATGGAAAAGCTTCTCTATACATTAAGGAAAAAAGGGATAAGCGTCGACTCAGAAGTTCTCCTTTCTCTAGCAGACCCAGCTGACATTGCTGGCCTTTCCCTAGGTTAGAAATGATGCTTTTTTTATTAGATATTTTCTTTATTTACATTTCAAACGCTATCCCCTTTCCTGGTTTGCCCTCCAAAAAATCTCCATCCCCTCCCCCCTCTCCCTGCTCACCAACCCACCTACTTCCTGGTCCTGGCATTCCTCTATACTGGGGCAACCTTCACAGGACCTAGGGCCTCTCCTCCCATTGATGACTGACTAGGTCATCCTCTGCTACATATGCAGCTAGAGCCATGAGTCCTACCATGTGTTTTCTTTGGTTGGTGGTTTAGCCCCAAGGAGCTCTGGGGGTACTGGTTAATTCATATTGTTGCTCCTCCTATGGGGCTGCAAACCCCTTCAGCTCCCTGGGTCCTTTCTCCAGCTCCCTCATTGGGGACCCTGTATTTGGCTGTGAGCATCCACCTCTGTATTTGTCAGGCACTGGCAGAGACTCTCAGGAGACAGCTATATCAGGTTCCTGTCAGCAAGCTCTTGTTGGCATCCACAATAGTGTCTGGGTTTGGGTTGTATATCGGATGGATCCCCAGGTGAGGCAGTCTCTGGATGGTCATTCCTGCAGTCTCTGCTCCACACTTTGTCTCTATAACTTCTTCCATGGGTATTTTCTTCCCCCTTCTAAGAAGGATGGAAGTATTCACACTTAAGTCTTCCTTCTTCTTGAGTTTCATGTGTTTTTTGAATTGTATCTTGGGTATTCTGAGCTTGTGGGCTAATATACACATATCAGTGAGTGCATACCATGTGTGTTACCTGGTACAACCACTCTGGAAATCAGTTTGGCAGTTCTTCAGAAAATTGGACATAGTACTACCAGAATATCCAGCAATACCTCTCCTGGGCATATACCCAGAAGATGCTCCAACTGGTAATAAGGACACATGCTCATAGCAGCCTTATTTATAATAGCCAGAAGTTGGAAAGAACCCAGATGTCCCTCAACAGAGGAATGGGTACAGAAAATTTGGTATATTTACACAATGGAGTACTACGCAGCTATCAAAAATGATGAATTCACGAAATTCTTAGGAAAAGATGCATTTTAAGTTTGCCAAAAGATTCATTTCCTGGAGTAATCTTTCATTTGACTATATTTGTGAATGTTTGCAGGTTTTCCTGGAAAGAACAAGCCCAACAACAGCATATTAAACACACACACACACACACACACACACACACACACACACACACACAAAAACTAAACTTTGAGCTGGTGAGATGGTCAGCGCTCATCAGGTAAAGGTGCCACCAAGCACGACACAACTTGAGTTTGACACCTAGGTTCCATGTGATGGTGCTGAGTTTGATTCTCAGGACCCAGGTCTGGCAGCTCTCAACCATCTGTAACCCCAGTTCAGGTGATCTAGTGCTCTCTTCTGGTCTCTTTGGGCATCTGTACTAACATGCACAATATTCACACATGTGCGAGTGCACACATACACTCATGCTTGCACACAGGTAATTTAAAATAAGATAAACTTAAAACTAAAATTAATGAGGTAGCACACACCTAGAAACTCAGCACTTAGGGGAAGCTGAGGTGAGAAGATCTAAGAGTTAATGAGTTCCAGGCTTCAGTAGGTTTCATGACAAGACCCTCACACAAGTTCTCTCTCTCTCTCTCATGCACACATGCTCTGGTGTGTGTGTGTGTGTGTGTGTGTGTGTGTGTGTGTGTGTGTGTGTGTGTGTGTACGTGCGCTCAAAGATAAACAATTTATGGATGCAACTTTGTCCACCATACAGAAAGCAACACAACTGATTGAGAACTCTTGTGTGGGAGAAGAGACTGTGAGTCACTCCCCCCCTCTGTTTCTGAAAATGCAGTTACATTGTTTTTCAACAAGATGAAAACTCCATCTGCACTTGGAGCTGGCTGCCGGGAACTCTGTAAAGCATGTAGGATGGCTGAGATCGAGGCTGAGGAAGCTTAGCCATCTTTCACTCCAGTGACCTCTGTCCTGCTCCACTCTGAAGGCCAAGTGCTCAACCTTGCCCTGGCTGGGACAGCTGATCCTCTGGAATCTCCTGCCCCTCCGACCACACAGCTGTTCCTCTTTCCCACTCTCCAGCTTTCCTGCCTTTACCACAGCACTCCTTTTCAGGACACTCCAATCCCTTCAGTTCTGCCTCCATTCTAAAATGTTCTGTTAATTCCTCCTTGACAGCTTCCAATCAGTACAGATGGGTCAATGACTAGCATAGCTTTTCACATTTCCTTCTCTGAATTCCTAACTGGGTTTTCCTCCATAGATTCATTACACCAGGACTATAATCCTGACAGTAAATTCGAAGGCATCTTTGGACACTCCTTACAGCAGAGATTGGCAGGTTCCTAGGCCTCATGCCTCTTTTGCACTCACTGTCTACAACAGTCTTTCAGTAGCTATGCACATCAGGAAAGATTACATTTACCCTACTCCCTTTTTTAAAAAAGACCACCAAAGAGATATGCTGAGTGTAGGCTTTGAGTGTGAACGGTCCCTGTAGACATATATGTTTGCACACTTGACCCCCAGTGGGTGGGGCTGTTCTGGAAAGTTGTGGAAGCTTTAGAAGGGGTTGCCTTACTGGAGGAAGTGGGTCCCTAAGGGGGTGGGGCTTTGGGGTTGTCTTTCCTCTTATTTATTCTCTGCTTCCTGACTGCTGACACGACCACAGCCTCAAGCTCCTGCTGCCATCTGTGTGACAAGCTGTTCCCCCTTAAACTGTGAGCCCAACCAAGCCCTTCCTCCCCTAAGATGCTTCTTGTTAGGTATTTGGGGAGGACAGTAAGAAAAGCAATACAAGGTGGGCTGGTGAGCCAGCCTCACAGAGCGTGGGCTTCCTGGAGGGTGGGCTTCCCCAGGACCGTGTGTGTGTTTCTCTGAGCCATGAGCAGCATCAGCAAGAATGTATAATCCTCAAAGTTGACAGAGACAAAAGGCGGGATTTAGTAACCAATAAAGAAAAGGCTCGGCTTGGATAGGCCCTGCAAGGTGAATTCTCAGTAAGAAGAGTTTAGTGGGCCACCTTCTGCTGGGAGGGAAACCATAAGCAATCGTCCGGAGAAGAAAATAAATACCATAACTATGTGATCAGACCTCAGCCTGCCTGACTGCATTCAGTTGGAGGACAGTCATCCCTCCTGCTCTGAGGATTGTCCTTTCGAACACACCACCCACGTCCAGGTCAGGTTTCAAGATCAGCGGAACTCCACATACATCGTCAGTAGGGCCAGAATTTTCTTTTTGCCATATGTTAGCCCTCCTGTGTAAGGGTGTTGAAGCACTTTATGAGAGAGTTGCATCTCACAGTCCTGTGTCCTTGCTCCCAGCCTGTGTTGCCTGCCAGCCTTTGCAGCGTTAGAGCACGTGAACTTACTCTTTCTGGTGTACTGTGGGATTTCTCTGGGCCTGGTGGGAGGGCTCCCGAGTTGGGCTTTGCCAGGTGACTGCTTCCTCATCATGCTTTGTCCTGTTTTGCTGTCAACTCATCACAGAGGTTTTTATTGTGATGTTTAATTAAACAATGGCATAAATGGGACATACTCATCTTCCCATGGCCCCAGTTCCGAAGGCCACACTGGTTCCCCCGTCACTTGTCACCCAGAGGCAGTATTTAGTCATCTGTGTGTGGTTAGTGTAAGAAAAAAGGTGACTGCAATAAAAACTCAGGCTTTTCTGCTTTCTCCCGGTGTCGTCAGCACAGATCCCAACACGCCTCGAAGCCATCGGTAAACTGACCCTGCTCAGCACCTTGTTCCCACGACTCAGCTCCTGTCTGAGTCCTTCGGAACATTAGAAAGTTTGCTCGGGTTTCTTCTGCAACCACTGAGAATCTCCGCATTAAGCTAATCTTTCAGCAACTCGGCTCCTTGAGTCAGAGCCTCAACCTGCATGCCCGCTCTCCTTCCGTTTTGATTTTGACAGCTTAACCTAACTTTCACAAACCTTGAACTGTTTAAGAAGAAGACAAAGAGAAAGGCTGGACATAACCAAAACCAACCTGACATAGCTCGTGGAGACTCCTGGGAGACAAGAAGGGCAGCCTGAGGACAGGAACTGCAGCTTAGGACCCAGGATCCCATAACTGGGCATGCACCCACAGACAGAAAAGATTTTCATCCATCTCCCTCCAAATTGTTATTGTATCTATTTTGTCATGTCTCAGCCTGGCACTGAGGACACAGACTCGGGTACCTTGAAGCCACCAAAGCCAAACATTTCGGCTGTGAAGGACAGTGATTAAGTCAAGGAGCCTACTGCAATGCCAGCGCACACAGAGCAGGCCACAGGAAGCCAACAGAAGAAGAGACAACCTACCCAAGAGTTTGGGGACAGCCAGGGACATCTACAATCCTATCTTAAAAAAAAAAAAAAAAAAAAAAAAAAAAAAAAAAACAGAAGCAAAATAATAACATACTTGCATCAGAAACCAAGGCCCTGAACAGCACAGGAAGCAGCAGACAGATAGTATGTAGAATGAGAAGAATTGTACTCTATATACCTGCAGAGAGACTCCTATCCAGAACTCCCAAACCCCAAGAGCAAACAGAAAACATCCTTTAAACATAGGCAGCAGTCTTAGAGAGTTCTCAAAAGGTGGTCACATCATGTCACCAACCATAGAAGAAATGAAGATCAAAACCAAGAGAAGATATTTCACGATGATTAAAAAAAAACAAAACAAAACTGCAACTCCACCAGTATCAGAAAGATAAAAAATAACAGCTACTGGCAAGGAAGAGGAGAAAGAAATCTTTATACACATTGATGGGAGTGTAAATCAGCACAGCAATACAGAAACGGGGGAGAGGCTCCTCAACAATCAAAAAGCAGGATTACCGTATGATGCAATGTTTCCGCACCTGTCTGTGCACCTAAAAGAGATAAAAATCAATGCGTTAATGAAACATCTGCCCTCACATGACCATTTTGACATTACTCACAGTGGCCGAGAACTGGATGCAACCTAACTCCATCAATTGGTAAAGAAATGTGGTTTGTTTTCTGGGATACTGTTCAGTCATATAAAGAGTGAGGTTTTGTTGTTGTTGCTGTTGTTGTTGTTGTTGTCTTCGTTGTTCTTGTTGTTGTTTTGCCATTGATAGCAACACAGGTAGACCTGGAGTGTCTCAATGAAGTGGTCCAGGTCCAGAGAAAGAAAAGGCTTCATTGAGTGGAATCTAAGAACGTTGGCCTCGCAGAAGCTGACAGTGGAGTGCTGCTCCCCAGGGGCTGCCGGCTGGAGAGGAGGCAGGGATGTGGAAGGTTGGTCAGTGGGTGTGGGTACACTTGGGAGCAAGCATTGCTAGGGTGATACTGCATGACACAGTGACTGTGGACCATGGTGATGGGGGCCAGGGCTGTAGCCCGATTGGTAGAGTACTAACCTAGCAACACAAAGCCCTGTGTATGGTCTCCAGAGTGGACTAAGCCAGGCCTGCTAATGTACACCCATGATCTCAGCACTCGGGAAGTGGGGACCAGGGGACCAGAGTGTCAAGTTCAAGGTCATCCTCAGCCTCCCAGTATGTTTGCAGCCAGCCAAGGAGACAGGAAACCCTACCTTAAAACAAAACAAAGATGAATGATCATATATCGTATATTTCAAAGTGCTGGAAGAAAAGTTTTTTTTACATTTACACAATGGAGTAATACTCAGCTATTAAAAACAATGAATTTACGAAATTCTTGGGCAAATGAATATATCTGGAGGATATCATCCTGAGTGAGGTAACCCAGTCACAAAAGAAGTCACTTCATATGCACTCACTGATAAGTGGATATTAGCCCAGAAACTTAGAATACCCAAGATACAATTTGCAAAACACAAGAAAATCAAGAAGAAGGAAGACCAACGCGTGGATACTTCATTCCTCCTTAGAATAGGGAACAAAAGACCCATGGAAGGAGTTACAGAGACAAAGTTTGGAGCTAAGATGAAAGGATGGACCATCCACAGACTACCCCACCCGGGGATCCATCCCATAATCAGCCACCAAACCCAGACACTATTGCATATGGACCCTGATATAGCTGTCTCGTATGAGGTTATGCCAGTGCCTGGCAAATACAGAAGTGGATACTCACAGTCATCTATAAAATGGAACACGGGGCCCCCAATGGAGGAGCTAGAGAAAGTACCCAAGGAGCTGAAGGGGTCTCCAATCTTATAGGTGGAACAACAATATGAACTAACCAGTACCCCCAGAGCTCATGTCTCTAGCTGCATATGTAGCAGAAGATGGCCTAGTCAGCCCTTATTGGGAAGAAAGGCCCCTTCGTCTTGCAAACTTTATATGCCCCAGTACATGGGGAATGCCAGAGGCAAAAAGTGGGGGTGGGTGGGTAGGGGAGCAGGGCGGGGGGCGGGGGTGGGGGGGAAAGTATAGAGAACTTTCGGGATAGCATTTGAAATGTAAATAAAGAAAATATCTAATTTTTTAAAAAGGCAAAAAAAGTTGTTTAACTGTTTTTCATCATAAAAATGATTAATATTTGATAAGATAGATGTTTAATCTCGTGAATTAAACATTAAGTAATAGATACATGTATCGAAACACTTAAAACTACTCCCCCCATTACTTTGTACCATTGGGTTTTATGCATCACTAGAAGATGGGGAAGGCGTTGAGTCTGTGGACCTCCATTTTAGGAGGGATGGGAAAGGGCCCTGGGGAAGCACAAAGGCGAGGCCTCTTGACTTTGGATTATGAGGTGTTGTACACAGCTGTTTGTTACATAGTCCAGATCCTACATCAAATGAAAAGCTACTCGGTCTGCTGTAATTGAAGTTCCTACCAGGGGTGAAGGGAAAATTAGCCACTTTCCACTGCGAAGATTAGAGGGTGCTCCTCCGAGACAAAACCCAGTCATTAAGGTTCTCTAGTTAAACAAAGACTCTGTGAGTTACTGTGGATGTGTAAGTGATTAGTGCCACCACACACCAGGCCCATACAGAGGACTGCAGGAGGCGTGTGGGCAGGCACCTAAGCAGAGCCCTACTTATCCAGGTCTAGGCTCAAGCTCTCTTCTTTAAAGAGCATCATCAGCCCCAAGGTGCCCCATGAGAGAAGGGAGAGCTCCAGACTGGCTTAGAAGAACATTAAGGGAAGTCATGTGGGTTAGGGATACGGACAGTAGCTCACCCTTCCACAGATCACTCGTTGGCTGTGGGTCTCAGTGATTCATAGCAACAGGGAGTGAGCAACAGCCCTCATCTGAGAAGCAGGGAGGGGAGAACCAACTGTATAGGGGTCTCTTGAGCTCTTGCAAGAATGTTCTCAAGGACCTGGTATCTAGGAGGCAGTTGCTATGTTATCAATCTTGCTATAAATGCAGCAAATCACTGTGATTCTACACACATATACAAAGATATATACATATATATGTATACATACAAACATATACATACAGACATTTATACAAAAATATACATACCACAGGAACATATATGTATACTATATACAAGTACATAACACATATGTACATATCATATATATATACAAATGCACAAATACATATATACTTGTATATACAAATATATGTACATCTGTACAACCATGCACACATGTACATACATGTACACACATATATGTGCCCATATACACATAGCAGGGAGAAGATTGAGGGGGAAAGAGTGGTCACAGGATGGGGAGAAAGATGGAGAAGGGTGCAAGTTCTGTTGTTAGAAGGAAGCCCATAAAACCCTGTTTCCAACACAGCATCATCTCCTTGTTACAGAAAATAATATAGTTTTGTAATATTGAGCTCACCTAGCACCAGCTGTCACTCAGAAGGACATAGGACTTTATCTTCTCAGACAACGGACAAGAAATTTTCTTGGAATGCATAGCAGGCAAGTGTTGCTCCCTTGTTCCGGCTTACACACCATTCTCTCTAACATTAGCAACTTGTCTGACCTTTCATTGAAAGTCTTTGAAGCTTCCAGGCCACTGTAACATGGGGTCTGCTATGGGTGTATGGTGAGGGCTTATGAAGCACTTCCTGGATTCCTCCCTCTTTTGCTAGAAGAGCTGTCTGCTGGCTCACAGCTTGGCCTGTTGGCCCGTTCCTCGGTGCCTCCCTTCTGACAGAGGGAGCCGGCTCCATCTCCTATGGCATGCCCGTATTCAGCAGCTATTGAAGATGGAGACAATGGTTCTGCACCTCCCTCTATTCAGAAAAGGTCATTCAGGCCCTAGATGTCTCCTGGAATCTGCTCAGGCCTCTGCCACGACCTCTGGCATTTTCTGGCTCCCGGCTCCCTCATGGGTTTCTGAGATGTGAACAGTTAGCATCTGTACATGGATCTGTCCCCTCTCTGAGCCTATGCCAAGGAAAGGGCTGCAACAGTGACCTTGCACAATAGCAGCCAGCCCTGGAAGGGCCAAGATACCGATGAAGCTTGCACAGTTGACTAACTGTGCACAGCTGCCCAGAAGAACTTAGCAGGAACCTCAGAGAGGGTAGGCAGGGAGTGCCTGCTCACGGGAGGTTGGCTGAAGGCCTGGGTTTGTCTCACTATATCCTGGTGGAGGAGGGAAGCTCCTGAATGCCAGCTGATGGTCTCTGAAGGACCCCACCTCTGACATTTGCAGGTTGTTTCACCCAGGGCAAGTCTCTCAATTTCTGTGTGATTTGTCTTCATCCATAAATTGAGGAGAATCTACCTGTCACATAGATGTGTTTGGATAATAAACTGACTCGACATGTTTAATGGGCTCAGGTTACTTCTACCTCATAATATGCCCTTAAGGAACGGGGGCTTGTGCCACCCAGTCTGTGTGTTTATACCAGCCAGGGTCTTTTGATACTGTAACAATACTCCCAAGGGAGACAACTTAACGAAGAGTTTATTTAGCTCATAGTACTGAATATTTCTAGTTGTTCACTGTAGGAAGAACATAGCAGGGTGCTGTATCATAGCAGAGAAATAGACAGAAGAATGACCACCTCTTAAACAGCACCAAGGGCACAGCCAGCCCACAGACCTCAGTGACATAAGAGCCCCCCAAAAGGCCTTACCTCTTAAAGGTCCATAGCACCTCCTGCTACTACCTTCCTGGAGACCAACTCCTGAGTTAGCTTTAACTGTCAACTTGATAGGTCCTAGAAACACTGACAAGAATGTCTCAGTGAGCAATTGTCTTCATCAGATTGGCATATGGGCTCGTCAGTGGAAATTGTTTTGAGTCTTAATTGATGCATGAGGATCCAGTCCACTAGGGGCGGCATGATTCCCTGGACAGGTAGTGCTGGGCTGTATAAGAAAGCTGGAAAGGCATGAGCCTGTGAGTGAGTCAGAAAGCAGCTTTGTTCCATTGTCTCTTCAAGTTCTTGTTTGGGGTCCTGCCCTGCCCTCCCTAAGGGATGGACTGTGACCGACCTGATAAAGCCTTTCCTACTCTAAGCTGCTTTGGGACAGTGTTTTAATACAGCAATAGAATGAAAGTAGAACAGTGGTGATAATTAAACCACAGCAGGACAGCAGCAGAATGCAGCATCAAAGCATCACCTACCTCCAGATTTGAGGAGGCAAGTTCCCTGAACACGAAGATGACAGTGGGAGAGTAATAGAAACCCCAATAGTCTCCATTTTGAGGACCAGGTCTGATTTCAAAAAGGCCGTAAGGCACCAGCTTCAGGAATAGACCATAAGTCTCAGAAACTAGGTCATAAGACACACTTGCTCTAGGAACAGACTATAAAATCCAGAACAAGGTCATAAAACGCCCTCCCAAAGAATAGCCTGGGGGTAACCACAAAAATGGGGAAATATCTTATCTCAGAATGGGCCATCTTTGCTGGGCAGCCCTACTTCATCACGTGGTTGAACATTTGTGACATAGGAATACAGACCACCGATCACCTGTGACGCCCCCATCACCCACCAATGAAATTATAGATTACCTAATCCCTCTAGAGAGGTCCCCTGAGAAGGCCTGTGTGCCTTTGTATGAGGTCGCCATTTTGGAGAATGGTTGACACACATACACCCCTCCTCATACTGGATGTTTCTGTGAATGAACGCTCTTTATTTTCACATACTATCTGAGTATGGGGTCTTTCTTCAGCAATTTTTGGACCCTCTCAATACATTTATTGATTACAACTGAAACTATGTGTACACGGGACACCTCAGAGAAAGAATCAGAGCTAGTGACTCAGACAGAGAGCTGGAGAGGGGAGGTTGGGTCCTGTTGAGTACATCAGTGACCACATGTCTCTCTAGCCCTCACCCTTCACAGCAAGACAGCTTTTCTATAGAGAAACTGACAAAGAAACTCCTTATTTCTTTATAGGATAGTAAGTCTGACATGTTTAATGTATGAAAGAATTGCAATAGAGATGATAATTCCTGCTGAATGTTGACATTTAATCTTCCTTTAATATTAAATTTGAATAAAGCACTTGAAGTCAACTAGCCTACAGATGAATCTGAGTTCACAAACTATTTCTACCAAAGGTTCATCTGTTTAAAAACATCCATGATATATTGCATTTTGAGGTTTCATGTTATTCTTGTCTTGGATTTTGTTTGTTTGTTTTAGTTTTGGTTTGGTTTGTTTCCATCAGGTAGCTAATATAGCATCACACAAATTCAAAGTTGGAGAAGACCTTAGAGGATATGTGTTTATATTCTCTTGAAAAGAAAGGAGACTCATCTATGGTCAGGAGGGATTCTTAAATGTTTTATGGGGTTTTGATGCTCAAAGCAAACACCGGATGGATAAACACTCAGTGTTTGATACACTCCTGTGTATCTTGAGCAATGCAACTGTAGATGGGACTTTGGCAAGTCCGAAGGGATCTGAGTTTACACAACTCCACAGTCTGCCAGAGAGAAGCTGCCCCTAGCTCTCACAACAATGACTGGACAGGTGCCGAGTGAGCCCTGCCGTGTGTATTTCTAGACTACACGTGCATAGAAAGCAGAGGATAGAAAATGTCAGCCATTGTCTTCCTCAAACAATGCAGAAGCCATCTGTAGGGTGGGAAGAGGGGACAGTTGAAGAGTCTCTCTGGGACTCAAGGAAGTGTAAGCATTGCCACCCGTACAAAGGACAGGGGATAGTAAGGAAGCTGGTGGGTCCACAGCAGATGAGATATTTTCAAACTCTACCCTTCCCCCTTTCCGATGGAAACCCTCTAGCTAAGGCTTACTGTTGCTACTGCTACTGTCTCCAATGCTCTCAGGTCACATGCCAGAGCCAGGAAATAGCACGGTCTTTGTGTGTGTGTGTGTGTGTGTGTGTGTGTGTGTGTGCATGTGTATGCAGGGGTAGTCACCCAGTCTCCATTTTTTTCTTGGTTTATTTGTCTGAGAGAGGGTGTGTCCCTGAGCCTGGAGCTCTCCCTTTTAGCTAACCTGGCCTCTCTTAATGAGCCATGGGCTCAGGCTGTCTCCATCTCCTAGCACTGAGATCTGAATCTCTTTTTCAGGGCTTCGGGGATCTGAACCCAGGTCCTTGTGCTCAAACAGCAAGCACTTTACCTACTGAGTCATCCCCGATGCTATGACGCTTCACTCTAAGCTCTGGGCCCATTTCTCTACTCAAACACATTCAGGGCCCTGCTATCTGCTGAGCTCCTCAGGTCATGGAGTCTGAATAAAAGATAAAAAGCAGATTCAGAAACATGAGTCACTGTCTGCCACACAGATGGATTCCTGCTCTAACCCGAACAGGCCCGCTCATCTGGCATCAGAGAGTCACGCGAGTAGGTGTGTGTGTATCGTTTATTGTGGGGCAAGGAGGCTCATGCGTGTGCCACAGTACACACGTGGAGGTAAAAGACAACCTGTGGAAGCTGGCTCCCTCCTTCTACCGTGTGGATTGTGTAGAATGAACTCAGGTTTTCAGATTTGGTATCAAGCACACTTACCTGCTGAGTCTCTGGAGACAGCAATGGTCTCGAAGCATTGAGTCTCCAGTCCACCTCCAGGAACACTGTGCTTATATATTTAACAAACATGGCTTTTGTCTCCCCTAAGATCAGCGTCTTTCCTCAAGAACTTTCCCAAGGCAGGAGGCCAGAAGACCTCCAGCACACGAAGATGAAGAAATCTGTAGCAAGTGCAGGGGAGTGAACTGTGGTCCCCTAGAACTCTGTGTAAGAAACTGGAAGGTTGGTGTGATGGTCTGTATAGGCTTGGCCCAGGGAGTGGCACTTTTAGGAGGTGTGGCCTTGTTGGAGTAGGTGTGTCACTGCGATCAGGGACCTTAAGACCCTCACCCTAGCTGCCTTGCTAGCAGCCTTCAGATGAAGATGTAGCACTCTCAGCTCCTCCAGCACCATGTCTGTCTGGATGCTGCCATGATCCTGCCTTGATGATAACAGACTGAACCTCTGAACCTGTAAGCTAGCCCCAATTAAATGTTGTTCTCATAAGAGTTGCCTTGGTCATGGGGTTTGTTCACAGCAGTAAATTCCTAACTAAAACAGAAGTCAACCTCCATGAGCCTCTTGTGACTCGGTCTCCTTGTACCCCATCCTCCCCCAGGATTGCTATTTCCACAGCAGATCTAAGCAGAGTCCTATCTGAAGGAGTTGCTGTGGCTGCAATGAAATAAAAGGTTTTCAAAATCACTTACTGTACAGACTGCTTTCCAAAAACAAAAACCAAACAACAAACAAACAAACCAGCTCTACCTGGAAAGGAGTTTTGTACCTATTACCTGAACAGTGAACATTCATTTGGGCAGAGGCAGAGGCCAGAGACTATTTACTTATAGCTACTGTATTCCATGAGTGAAATGTTCATTAAAATTCTCCCTCTGATAGTCTATGTCTCCACAAACCACTGAAATCCTTTGCTTTCTTTTTGTTTTTATTGTTACTTGGGTTTTGTTTGGTTAGTTTTTGTTCGTTTTGTTTTATTTTATTCTGATTTTTGAAGCAGTGTCTTACTATGTAGCCCTGACTGACCTGGAATTTACTAGGTAGACCAGGCTGTCCTCAAACTCACAGAAATCTGCCCGTCTCTGTCTCCCAATTGCTGAGATTAATGAAGTAAGTGGACACGACTGGATTGTTTATTTCTGAGTCAGGGTCTCATTGTATGGACCAGAGTGGCCTGGATCTATGTAGCCCAAGCTGCCCTCAAACTCACAGTGACTCTCCTGCCTCCTCTTTCTAGAGTGATGACACTATAACCCACTGTCCTTTTTCATTTTTTAATCCTTGTGTTATTAGGACCCACAAGGAACCAATGCTGAGTCTGTAGGGCTCCTGCAGAGCTCAGTCTGCTACCACTGTGTGGGCTTCCCATTTGCGCCATCACGGAGGGAGAGGGATCTGTAAGTGGGTCTGCTTATTAGTAATTCCAACCTCTAGGGTGTCCATTTATGGGGTGCCTGTGGGGAATGTAACATTAGGAGCCAATTTTTCTTCTTGGAAAGTAGGAAACCTGCATGGAGTTTCTACAGAGACCCTGAATGTAGTTCATTCTGGAACACATAATTACTTCACACTGAAATCAAGACGTCAGGGCCTGATTGTCCTCACAGATGTGCTGGCAAATTACAAACTATGCCTTGTCACCGCCATCAACCCAGAGAAAACCTTTGCTGGGTGCTTAAAATAATGACTCCTACCTTGTGTAAATCAATGGGATTTTGGGTAAAAATGTAGCACTGTGTGTTTCTTAGGATAACTGGTGGCAGGGCTTGGGGCCTGAGGCAGTCTTCCAGTGAGATTAAAATGTTATAGGTACTTGAATGGATAGGTACACACACACACACACATGTATGCACACATATCACACATATGCACAATTTTTTCTTTCTCTCCCTTTTTATTAATTTCACTTCCCTTTCAAAATGAGATTGAAATCATTTGTGCAAACTCCTGCATTTTAAACATAATATACTAATTCTTTGAGGATTTCATACATGTGGACAATATATCTTGTTCCTATTCACACTTCTGTGCTGTCTCTTAGCTCCTCCAAGACCCACCGCCTCAACTCTCCAACACCCTTGACTTCAAATCCACTTACTTTTAAAAACATAACCCACTTAGTCCAGTTTGTGCTGCCTTATTCTCCTGTATGTCAGTCAACACTGGCCTCCCAGAGGGGGCTGTGCCCTTAAAGAAAACTGACTCCAGCCACCCCAGCAGCCCTTAACTGTCACCAGCTTCGCTGCTAATAGTGGGGATCTTGTGAGCTCCTCCCCTTCTGTACCAGCACGCTGATTGGCTTGATTTTGAACAGGACTGGAGAAAACCACAGCTTCGGTGAGTCCAAGGGTGGTGGGCTCACCTCGAATCCCAGCTCTCTCGAGAAGAGGCTTGCCATGGTGAGTCCAAGGGTGGTGGGCTCACCTCGAATCCCAGCTCTCTCAAGAAGAGGCTTGCCATGGCTGCAGAGAGAGAACCTTGCCTCCACAAACCAAGACACAAAGAAACAAAGAAAGCAACTTTTACTGATTGAGTTCACTTGTCTGTTAGAGGAAAGGAATTATCTTTCTTGACACCCACCAGCGGTCCCTGCTACATCCGTCCCAATGAACAGAGGCCCTTCTGGACACATGTAAAGAGTGTTCTAACACAGCGCAGTGATATAAAGCTTTAATTCCCCTTTCTCCCTGGTATACTGCTGTAGATTGGATGAGAATTGGCCCCCACAGGCTCAGGTCCATTACCACTGAGCCTCTGACTACAGCATTGTTATGGGAGGAGCCTTGCTGGAGAAAATACAGAGACAGGCTCACTCTGAGAGAGATAACAGGCTCACTCTGCTCTTCCTGCCTCCTGTTTTGTGCTTGAGAAGATCTTAGCAAAGCTTCCTGCTCCTGTGACCTGTGACCTGTGACCTGTGACCTGTGACCACACCTTCACTACTATTACAGATGCTCCCTAAGGAACCCTAAGCCAAAATAAACCCTTCCTTCTGTAAATTACCTGTGCCGTGCTGATCTGAGAGAGCAACAGAAAAGTAGCAAATCTACACACGGACCGCACTGGATCACACCTTCGCTACAAGGGTTTCTGTTCGTCCCGTTTCTGTTTGAGAATTTGGTCATCTTTTCACACACGCAAAGTCCCATGTGTCTTGGTCTCAGCAACCAGGAGCACTCTACTCCTAGACTCAGGAAGGATGGACCTTTCAGGTGGGTTTGCGGACAGAAGCATTTTAAGGTGAAAACAGACTAGGAGGGAAGCTCTGTTGAACATTCCTGATATCTTCATGACATAGTGGCTTTGGAGTCAGGTGAACCTAGGGGGATCCCAGTAAGAGAAATACAAATTTAAAAAACCATTACAGATTCCCCCCTCCTCTTCCCCCCACTCCTCCTCCTTCTCCTCCTCCCCCTCCTTTTCCTTTCCTTCTTCCTCCTTCTCCTCCTCCCCCTCCTCCCTTTTCCTCTCCCTGCTCCTCCTCCTTTTCCTCCTCCTCCTCCTCTTGCTCCTTCTCCCTGTCTTCCTCCTTCTCCTCTTTTTCTTCCTTTTCCTTCTGCTCCTCCTCCTCCCCATTCCTCCTTCTCCCCCTCCCTCCCTTCCTTCTCCTCCTTCCTCCCCTTCTACTAATGCCCCCCCCACCTCCTTTCCCTGTTCCTTCTCCTCCCCTTCCTCCCCTCCTCCCCCTACTCCTCCCCCTTCTCCTTTTCTTCTATTTTTCTTTCAGAGATAGAGTCTCATCACATAGACCAGGCTGGCCTACAACTCAGAGACCTATTTCTACCTCCCAAATTCTGGGATTAAAGGCATGCACTGCTGTGCTCTGCCTTGATTTCTTCCTGTGGGAGCATTTGTAGTTTGTGACTTCAAGGGAATTTGTCAGTTTAATGTTTGTTATTACCCTTTAAAGGCTGGTGTTAATAAGAACAGGGAGAGTCGTTGGATGACTAGGAAACTATTGTATTTGTTGGATCTACAGTGATGTTCCCTGGAAAAGAATGACTTATTATTTGATGTATGTACACAGCATGACACTCCCGTGGAGGTCAGAGGACATCATTGTGGGGCCAGTTCTCTTTCCACCTTGACGTAGGTTCTAGGAATTAAACTCAGGTCACCCAGACTTCTTGGATCTTGACCACAAGCTGTGTCCTTTTTCATTTGTGACACTGGTCACCACCACCACCAAAATTTTATCCATTTACAGCCTTCTCAAAGAACTGAGTTTCAGTAGTTTTCTTTGGTCGTCCACTGTTTCATGTCTCTTCTTATGTCCTTCAGCTTGACTTGCTATGACCTCTCATGATGTATGCGTGTACACATGTTTCAAGCATGTTTGATGGATGCACATGTGTGAGCGCCCGACTCGCCAGCAAGAAAGACGCCACAACAGGATCCTTCTGCACACGTTTATTGGGAGAGAGCTTGATTGCAGAGGCGAAAAGACCCTGAGCCCCAGAACTGGTGCTGCTTATATAGGCCTAGGAGAGGCATGTCTACACCTGATTGGTTATGCTTTCAGTACCTCATTTACATGCCTGGGGCCAGGCAGTAACTCGGCAAAACACTCTACTACACACATTGCGCACATTGGTTGTTTACGCAAACTTATGGGTGGTGGCCAGCGGTATCCAGCGCCACCTTGTAATGGCGTATGTGGCTTCCCACGCACATGTGTGTAAGGGCCAGAAATTTGGATCAGGTATTATTCTTCCTCAGACTCTGCTGACTAGTGAGCTGCAGATCCTCCTGTCTCTGCCTTCCCAGTGCCGGGAGCTCATGTGTGCACTATAGTACCTGGCTTTCCTTGGGGTTGGGGGATTGAACTCAGGTCTTGTTTGCACAGCCAGCGCTTTACCAGCTGAGCCATCTTCCCAGCCCATTTCTCAGGATTTTCTTTTGAGATCTATGTTTTATTTGTGGGCTTGTGTGCATTCATGATTTGAGCCCTTTAATTTCTCTTTCGGCGCTGTTTTGACTTTCTCACACAAAGTACTTCCTGATTTTTCCCAGCTTGACACACAGATCATCTGATCTGTGTCAAATGCCAAGTGTGCAGGATTTCCCGGTTGTTCCTGACTCGCTCGGTCCTTGCTCTCCAGCTGGTTCTGAGCTTGAAGCCATGTGTGATCTTGCTTTGCGGGCCTGGTGGTGGTGAGTAGTATCTGAGTCCTGCACTGTGCTTCCTCGTCACTTGTCCTCATGTGTCATCTCCCATCCCTTTAGCGGTCTTCAGAGCACTCGCCTGGATGCCTCTACCTGATCCGGCAGAGGAAGCACAAACCGTGGTGAACTTGGTAGGAAGTCAAATGGACTTTTGATCATGAGGTTGAAAGACTGCCAACATTCAAGTAGGGGTTTAGCGACGTCAGTTAAATCATGCACATTGCAGAATTCTGTAACTCAGGAATAGGGCACTGAAAATACATTATGAAATTTTAGTCCAATTTGGGAATTAACAGGTTGGCAAAAAAACACGGCAATGAGGGCTCCTGGTGGTTTGTCAATATCTCCTTTGACACAACATTACTCCTTCTGTGTAGAAGTGGGTCTGATGCTAAAGTCCTGTTCCCCGATTGGTTCTTGACCTGTCAGTAAAGAAGCCATGGGCCAATTGCTGAGCAGAGGGATAGTCGGGATCGTCCCTCAAGTCCAGCAGAGAGTTGCAAGGGAAGAGAGAGTTTTCCGTGCTTCTGGTGGAGAAAAGTTGACCAGCCACGTGAGATCTCAAAACAGAGTGGCCACACAGACCACTCCTACAGGCAGGTAGTCAGGGGCATTTAGCAGTGGCTAGATGTACGGAGCAACTAAAGTATAGGGTAGGTGGGAGGTGCGGGGCTAAGAATATTGTTTGATAAGGGCACACTTTTCCAGGGAAGAGATAGTAGTGCCCAGCAATTGTGTCAAAGGGCAAGTTAAAATTGAACAACTGTGTGTCTGTGTCTTTCATCTGTGTATTCAAGGGAAGCTGGGTGGGGGCTGGTAGTGTGGTCTGTTCCTGGAGCTTAGGCAGGGCAGCAAAGCTACATACTACACTTCTGGTCTTCCCATCTGCCTCCCAGGGCAGACAGCAAATGGCCTATATGAGTCAACACTCCCTCAGACAGTAGGGGCGCCAGTGAGTGTGATGCAGAGGCGGGCTCTGTCCTTACCCATGATCACAATCACAACCATTGATGGCAAACCCTCCAGAACCCAAATAATACTGTTGAATATTTAATACAGCCCAGCCTCCTGTCTGTGGTTCCAACGCCTAGAGACATGCTGTCAGTGACTTAAATATGAGAGTTATAGTAAGAGAAAGTTTTTAATTGTTAGAGACACATGCCAAAATAGGAGTGGATGAAATAGTATTTTTATAAAAATGAAAATTTAATGACTTCTTTATTGCATGTATTCCACACAGCTTGGTCCTGGAAGCCTGGCTGGGGTGACCCAGAAAAGCTTGGATCGGGTTAGCTATGCTCTCCGATGGAGGACACAGACTACAGCCTGGATCAGCTGGTTTATTATGAACAGCACAGGAGGGTTAGCTAGTCTCTGTGGGAGGTCTCCGTGGAGGAACAGTCTGGGTTGCAGTAGACAGCAGGAGGAAGCTGCAATTGCTAGCCTTTGTACGCACTGGTCAATCATTCATAAACTCACTTAGACAGGAGGAAGACTCTCGCAGTCCACTGAGCCCCACCCAGGAAGGCTTTGCCACTCATGTAAGTGTGAGGCATCAGGGTCTTGACATGGCTGTGCCTATGTGAACAACACATACACATTCAGACTTCATCTGCTCCCCTCCCCCATTTATGCAGAGCCAGGAACGGAACGCAGGGCTTTGCGCATGCTCAGTGTGTACTCTGCCACACAGCCACATTCCCCAGCCCTAGCTGTAGGCTTTAAACAAGTCATTTCATGGTGCACAAACAGACCAATTCACGGAACGTTTATGAATATTCTCCATGGGAGTCCAGTAAAGTGTATGTTCTTCATCAGTGTCTAGAACTGGTCACCGGTAATCGCTGGGTGTCACTTAAAAGTCAAAGATGGAACTGAGGAGTTATGGTGGAAAACACTTACCTAATGCTCAAAGCCTTTGATCTCCAGCACTCCCCTGCCTGCTAATTGACGCCACCACCACAACCACCACCACTGTCATTACCTCTACCACCTCCTCACAACCACCACCTCTACCATCACTGCCACTACCTCCACCTCTGCTTCCTCACCCCTCCATCATCTCCACCACCACCACCACCACCACCACCACCACCGCCACCACCACCACCACCACCACCACCACCACCGATGAGGAAGGGCAGACCACTAGCTGGGCAATTCAATCAAGGGTTGTATCTATGGAAACTGAAAAGCAAACCTCAGCCCTGAATTGTCTCCAGGTTGGGAAGAGCATCAGCCTTTCCCATCTGTATCATTAAAGTCGGCTTCTCTAATTCCATGGATTTATTAACAAATCACCTATGTGCAAATGGCAGATTTGTTGACCGGCACAGTTCACGTTGGCACAGTTTGGTAGAAGGCAGTGCTAAGGCAGCAAGTGTGTCCCCTGAGATGCTTTTATCCTCAGAGTCCCAAATCAGCAGAAGGACTTCCCGTCAGCTTAATAGAGTGTGGTGGTTTGAATATGCTTGGCCCAGGGAGTGGCACTATTTGGAGGTGTGGCCTTGTTGGAGTAGGTGCGGCCTTGTTGGAGGAAGCTTGTCACTGTGGGCATGGGCCTTAAGGCCCTCGTGCTGGCTGCCTGGAAGCCAGTCTTCTCCTATTTGCCTTTGGAACAAGATGTAGACCTCTCAGCTCCTCCTGCACCACACCTGCCTGGGCACTGTTACTCTTGATGGTAATGGACTGAACCTCTGGGCCTGTAAGCCAGCCCCAATTAAATGTTTAATTTATAAGAGTTGCCTTGGCCATGGTATCAGTTCACGGCAGTAAAACCCTAACTAAGACATAGATCTTTAAAATAATTTTCTTTTTAATAATTTAAGTACGTTCTCATTTATGCATTAATGCTGTTGAGGCCACCTCATGCCATTAATTAAAAGGACATTGATTCATGATTCATGAATTTATAGACAGTCGGGTTTTGTGGGATTTTGTTTTGCTTTGTTTTTGTTTTTAAGTGCTTTTTTTTTCATCCCAAGATATATTGTTCTTGAGATAAAAACTGCTGATTCATAATCAGATTGACTCAGAAATTTGTCTAAGCCAGAGAAGGACAGGGGGAAATGGGGACCAGCAGAGGGGGACTTGTTTAAATTTTACGAGGAATAAAGTGTCCCAGAATCAAACCTCAAGGTTGTTTGTAATCAAAAAGGCAGCAAGGATGAATTTGGAAATAACAAAAACACAAAGCCTCGCCTTGCTGACATCTGCCCTCTGTGTGGGGCGGTTCTCAGAGGAGGGAGACTGTCTCTCCCAGGTTTGTCCTGGGAATGTGGTGTTGACTACTAATGACATTTCAGGAATGCACTGTCTGAGGTGACAGAGTGAGACACACCCAAGCCCTGAGGAGGCCTGTGTGGCCTCTTGGTTGTGATAATTGTGTTGTGTTCTGTCTCCTGTGACCTAGCAGTTACAATTGCACCTCACTCTTAACAGGAACAGGCAAACACTGAGCTGAGCTGCGTCTCAGCCTTTGAAACGAGGCTGAACTATCTCTTAGGACAGAGGCTGGGAACACAGGCAATAAAGCTGTCTTTCCTGACAATGCTGCCATGCTACCCGAATTCCTGGATGGGAGCTGACCATCCTGCTGTGAATCCAGCAGGCCTTTCCCCTGGAGTCTAACCCACACATGGAAATAGATCAACCTGTTACCATGGATACCTAAAAACATGGCCAAATGATTAAAATTCTTGTCTAAATCATTGCAGTGTCTGACCCAGTACTCTGGCCTTGGGAAGTGACACCCCAGGGAAGGGGGCACAGCGTCTATAGATCACTGTCCCCTTGTCCACTGGTCCAGCTCTTACTATTTATCTGCCTGGGCCCCATGTCAGGGATCTGAAGCCATGGGTCCTGCTGTCCATACACTGTGGATGCCAATGATCCCACACACACCCCCACCCCGACTCCCATGATGCTTCTCAGCGATAATTACTCTGACTTCTAAGGCCTTATTAATTTCTTTCTTTATCCAGACCAAATGTGAAAAATCTCTTTGACTTTTGTTTTTAGCTTAAGCAAAGTGCTTGCCCCAGAAAATCAATTCAAGATTGAATTTAAATATAAGACTTAATTGGAGCCCTTAGTTTTGTTTAACATTATGGGCCTTGTACACATTGCCAAACATTATTCATTCAACCAGATTTGTCCGTGTTAGTCACCCTGACTAATAGGTACATGAAGGAGAAGTGGTTGAGCTATTCTTGGGGAATGGTGGCCAGGTCACAGTGCTGTGTGGTGGCACTGGCCACACAGAAGGAAATGACACAGATGAACACAGAGATGGTCACCCAGCTGGCAAGGCTTCTAGTGAGAATTAAGTCAGAGGCAGTGCCTGAGGTGAGAGGAAGAGAAGAGGGAGGGTGATACAGTTATGGATGTGGACAGAAGAAAATGTCATCCAAGCAAGGTACTTGGCACACAGGAAAAACTCATAGTTGTTGGCCAAGGCCACAACACTTTGAAAACTACTCCATTTTGATTAAATGGTGACAATTTTCCCAAACCACAGTAATTAGCCCTTCCCGAGGTTGTTTTCCTCCATCCCTCCCCCTGCAGATCCCCACAATGCCTGTCAATCCCCTGACATCTCCTTCCTTACTGCTCAACATTCTTTGGTCACTCCTAGCAATGGCCAGTCTTCAGTCAAAAAGCTTTCTCTTTGACCACGCCTCCTGTCCTTCTGTTCTCCCCCTTCCCCTTCCCCTCATCTCCACCCCATAATAATCCCTGGTCTGTACTCTGGTTTCTCAACCTAGAGACTATCCTTCAGCAGAACTGCTCCGATGAAGCCTGGTCTGCTGTGTGTCTTTTCCTTCAGCCAACTTTTCAGTAATAATATAAGGAACACTTAGATGCACTACTGGTAACAGTGCTCATAAAACATGGCTGCGAATAACATAGATCAATAACGTTTAGTCAGATACATTAAAATTGTTGTACCTAGCCTATGACTAATTGCGTTCCCAGGAATTTTCCCCAAATCAGTGCAAAGTCTACAATAAAGGCACTTGTGTGTCTATGATGTTTCCTGACATTGAAGTGACTCTCAGGATTCATCTCACCTTGCAGTTTGAGAACAGCCATTCTGCTGTGCATGGGACTGCAGGCATTGGGCAGTCATGTGTAGCCAGGAGCCGGTAGCATCTGCCTGCTCACGTCTTGGCAGACCAGGAAGTGAAAAAGACTGGACCCAGAAGCAAGCCTGCACTATAACCTTCAAAATCCAGTGACCCATTCTCCCAGATCTAGGTCTTCCCAGAACAGCAGCCCAGCCGGGAACCAAGTGTTCAAACCCATGAACCAGTAGGAATATTTTACAACTAAATCATAACTGCTCTTAGAAGGTTTTGGCATGATAACCCAACTGTAAAGAACCCAATGTTGGGCTGGAGAGATGGCTCAGTGGTTAAGAGCACTGACTGCCCTTCCAAAGGTCCTGAGTTCAATTCCCAGCAACCACATGGTGGCTCACAACCATCTGTGATGGGATCTGATGCCCTCTTCTGGTGCATGTGAAGACAGCTACAGTGTACTCACATACATTAAATTAATAAATAAATAAACAAACAAATATATATAAGAACTCAATGTTAACAGGGATATGGATAAACAAACTGCAGTATATTTTTTAGTGAGGAATGCGTTATGAATACATGCAATACAGACAAGGGATAAGTCCCATTGAGAGAGAGGAGCTAAGGGCTAGAGAGGATCCTCGGTGGTTCAAAGCACTTGCAGCTCTTGCAAAGGACCAAAGTTTGGTTCCAGGCACCCACATCAAGTGGCTCACAAGCCACCTGTGACTCCAGCTTCAGGGGATCCAACATCACGCCGCACTCAAGCGCCCACACATGAATGCAAAAATAGTCAAAACCAAATTATTTTAAAAAGCAGCTTGACATACATCTGAAGAAGGAAACTTTGGTTCCATTTATATAAGGCTTGAGGAAAAACCCTATGCATTGAGAACAGCAAGTTAGGTTGATTTTCAACAGTGACATAGACTGACCAGGGGAACTGTGTAAATGCCTACGAGGAGGAAAATGATAGAGATGTAGGCTGCGAGTGTGCGCAGGGTTAAAACTCACTCAGCTGTATGCTCAAGATTCCTGGTCACTGTATGTTTCTAACCTAAAATGGTGAAACTCAATACCAGACGGTAAGCCATTGCTTTTCAGTTATACATACCAGTCCTCCCGAGGCTACCGTCTGTGTATTTTGGGCCTGCAGAAAACTCATCCCGAGTTCTTTGCTGTTGAGGGAAGAATTACATTCAAAAGTCACGAAGACAGGACTGTGCTGTTCAACACAGTGGCCATGAGGGGTGCGCGGCTACTTGAAACTTGCCACATGACAGCGCCAAACCAAATCAAACATGCGCTGTTTAGCGTGGAATGAAGAAGGAAGGACAATGTCTTATAACTCTTTATACTCCTGTGGCCTGAAATGGCATGGATATATAAGACTATCTCATATACCTTTCTTTTTTAAATGTGGAAATAAATTTATGTGTGGTTCATATTTATTCATCAGGCAGACCTAAATTATCATGTGATGATTTAGTAGTGGTATAGAAATGGAGACCTCATGTCCCATTGGTCCATCTATCTGTCTATCTGTCTGTCTGTCTGTCTGTCTGTTCATGCCCATCCATCTATCTATTCTGAAAGGCCCTAGAAACAAACATGGGCAACACTAAGCATGCTCGATAGCCACATTGTCGCCAACGTCCTATATTAAAAGGATAGACACAGGCCTGGGGAGATTTCTCTGTGGTTGAAGTACGCGCTTCACAAGTGTGAGGGCAGTTTAGATACCTAGAACTCACAGAAATGTCAGGTAGGCGTGGTGACCTGACTGTAGCTCTAGCCTCCAAAGGCAGAGACAGAGTATCTCCAGAGCAAGGTGATCAGGGAGACTAGCTGTACCAGAGACCTCTGGGTTTGATTGAGAGGCCTGGCCTCATTGACTAAGATGGAAGATGATCCCTGAAGTTAACAACAGGCCTCCACATGCATGAGCACACAATGCACGTGCTCCACAAGCACGGGTGTCCACATACGTGCACACGTGCATGTGCAATACACACATATGCAAAAATAAAGGAAAAACAGATAATAATAACAGGAAATGTAGATGCTTGAAGAAATGGATTAGGAAATGTTCAGACAAAAGAAGGAAATATGCAAATGATATAAATCGATCATTTCCAAGGGGCGGGGCCAGAGTAACCTGAGCATCCAATGACAGTACAACAAACTACAACCTGTCAAGTAACGCAAAAAGACTCATATCAATACATACATGCAGTGCCTGAGTCAAGGCTTGTAACCATATTTAATTCTATTTATAAGTGACCCAGTGCACTCTGGCCTCCACAGAAACTAGTGTGAGTGAGTTTATGGTGATCATCTAATGGAAGTTTATGATGTGTTGTGATGCACATAAACTCATGCAGGCACACACAATCACATACATTTTTTAAAAACCACAACATGTTATTATAATTTTCATGTGTGTGAGTATTTTTGCCTAAATGTATGTCTGAGTACCACTTGCGTGCCTGATGCCACAGAGACCAGAAGAGACCATAGCATTCCTGGAACCTGAGTTACAGAGAGCTGTGTGCTTCATGGAGGTGCTGGGAATTGAACCTAGTGATCTGTGAGAGCAGACAGTGCTCTTAACCGCAGGGACATCTCCCCCAAAGTAAACATTTTAGAGAATGGGGGGAAGGGAGAATAGTATCTATGAATAAAAAACTTATGGGTAAAAATTTAATGAAAAATGAGAGTATTTACTTAGTCTTAAAACACCTCCCCATATTCTAGTTATAAAGGGATTTTTTTTTACTTTAGAAATATAAGTTTTAAAATGTACAGTTAGAATAAAATCAAAATAAACTCTAAACTAGTAAAACATTTTCCTGGCTTTGTGTCTTTATATCACCAAAATTGAACTCACTTGATGAGAAAAAAAAATATGAACCTAACCAAAGTTTGGTTGTAAAATGGCCTCTAGAATTATGTGAGTAATTTCTATAAAATCCCTTTAAGATATTAAGAGACAGAAAGTTTTTATATCCCAAGGAAATTGGCAGTGATAATTAAAAATATAGTCAGCTATGTCCAGCTCTTTACCTTAGTGCTATTAAACTATCAGACTTGATTGGGCAGCAAGAGAATTGCAGGGAGTAATATTCCCATGTTTCAGTCATGCCTGGCACTGCTGTGTTTGGAAATACTAAACGTTTTGTTTTGTTTTGTTTTGTTTTGTTTTGTTTTTGTTTTTCGAGACAGGGTTTCTCTGTGTAGTCCTGGCTGTCCTGAAACTCACTCTGTAGACCAGGCTGGCCTCGGACTCAGAAATCTGCCTGCCTCTGCCTCCTGAGTGATGGGATTAAAGGCGTGCGCCACCACACCCAGCATAATCCTAAACTTTTAAGTAATGTCAAGCAATCTCTTATAAGCCTTGCATTGACAGTTTTAAATATATTTCATGGAATTAAAAACCAACTATAAAGTGTGGCTAATGAGATGACTGCTTGCCCTGCGAGCCTCAGGACCTGAGTTCCAATCTCCAGCTCTAGAGCAAAGAGCTGGGCATAGCTGACTGTGCCATAAACCCAGCGGTGCTGGGAGAGGAGATGGGCAGACCTGAGAGCTCACTGCTTGCTTGCGTGTATGGAATGCTGGGCTTCACATTCATTGGGTCAGGGCAGGACCCTGACCCAGGTGATATGGTGGAGAGCCTTGCATCCTGCTCTGGGCTCCTGATGCCCACACATAGGTGCACACACACACACACACCCCTACATTACATGTGTACTCACCACATCTCTCACTCACACACACACAAACTCACACATTCACACATACACACAAACCTACATTCCAACATTTCACACAACACACAAATACAGACACTTACATACACAAAAATACACAAAACATACCCATACACACAGACCCACATACAAAACCACACAGTAACACATATTCATGTGCACCCTCATTCACAGACACATCCATACAAACCCACATTCACACAATAAAAAAACAGACATTCACATACAAAGAACACACATTCATGCACAAACATACAATCAGACACACACACACAAACCTACTCACACACAAAAAAACAGGCACTCACACATATACAAAGAATACACATACACACACAAACAGACACATATTCACATACAAGAAACACACACACACAACTTACCCATATACGCAGACACACATACAAAAACACACAGTAACACACATGTGCACTCAGTGCACTCATTCACTCATTCACACACACACACACACACACACACACACACACACACCACCTTACATAAAAACACAGAATAAGAGAGAAAGGTGATGAAAACATCATGGGGATAGGGCGACAGAAGAAAACTGCTGTGTCCGTTAGAATGAGTGTCCCCATAGTCTCAGACATTTGAACACTGGTCGCTGTCACTGTTTGGGAAGACATGGGAGGTATGGCCTTGCTGGAGGAAGTGCATTACTGAGAAAGGGTTTTGAGCTTTCAAAGACCTGAACAGTTTCTAGTTCGTACCCCTACTTTGTTTCCAGCTTGAAGGTTGAGACATGAGCTCTTGGCTGTGCCCTCGATGCCATGCCCACTGTTCTTCCCTGCCACATGGATGAAGGACTCCTCTCCCTCTGGAACCATAAGCCCAAATAAATAAACCCTTCCTTCTAGAAGTTTCCTTGACCATACTGCTTTCTCACAGCAATAGAAAAAGAACTCATGCCATCGCCTATAGAAGTAGATAGTCTCCGGTTCACATCAGGGAAGGCTTGCATTTATTGTTCTGCCGCTGTAACTCCACGTGAAAAGCAACGGAAGAGAGCTACCACCTGCACTTAAGTCAGAATAATTAAAGTCAAATTACACACAGGCAGCAGCTGGGTATTGAGCTCACACCACTGCAAGTCAGTCCCGTATTAATAGCTCTATAATTAAAAGCAAGAGTTAATGTTTTAACGTAGTATTGTTTGTGTAATAATATAACTGTTTTTCCCGAAGGGCTTGAGTTGCTTGCACACAGCCCGGGTTATCAGAATGGAACACACAGACTTCCGCTGGGTGCATGGCAGGTTGGGATGGGGAGATGCAGCTTCCAGAAGAACGGAGTTCAGTTCCCAGCACTCAAAACTGCCTGTAGCTCTACTTCCAGGGGATCCGGAGGACCCATTGCCTTCTTCAGGCCTTGGGGACACACACACATGTAGCATACACACAGACACACAACACACAAACATATTATATATTTTTAAACTTTTCTCCTAAGGATTTGAAGCTAGAGAGGCTGCTCAGTGGTTAAAGAGTGCGTGTTGCTCTTACACAGGATCTGTGTTCGGTTCCCAGCACCCATGTGAAGACTAACAGCTGTCCCTAACTTCAATTCCAAGGATTTGATGACCTCTTCTGACCTCTACATAGTACAAACTAATACATACAAGCAAACCACCCCCACCCCCACAGACGCACAAAGTAAAATAACATTTTCAAACCACACTGTAAAGATAGTGAAGTAACACACATCACCCTCAGAAGGTCAAGGGCACAGCACAAGGTCCTAATGATGTTGGGTAGACACAGCGACGCCACAGTTAGAAAGGGACTCCCCAGAAGTCTCCTATGTGTGGGCTTGCTGCTCAGTTTTATGCTATGAGATCATGGGTGGGGCCTTTAAGGGGCGGGGCCTAGGGCATAGGTTTAGGTCACTGGGATCATGGCTCTGTGATTGGCTAGTAGAACCATGTAGGCTATAACCCCCCTGGCTATGCCTGTGTGGGCTTGTCTTGCTTAGGTTAACTGAGGTAAGAAGACCTATGGTAAAAACGTTGGTAGTGCCATTCCCCGTGCTTTGGGTCAGGGACAGAGTACAATGGAGAGAGCTGTTGATCAGGACTTCACTCCTTACTGTGGAATCAACGAGAGCAGCTGCTGCCTCAAGCTCCTGCGCTGTGGCTTCCTCACCATCGTGGGGTACCCGAGTAAAAGCCAAAATGAACCCTTTCTCTCTTGACGTTGCTTTGTCTGGGTATTTCATCCCAGCAACAGGAAAATTAACAACAACGATATCAACTTCCATGCACGTCCACATATGGAATTCATGGGCAAGCTTGGTTTCGCTTCTGGGTTCCTGGCAAGGGAATGCCAGAATTCAAATGTTCCCCTGTGAAAGGACATCAAAGTAACAAAAGTGTGACACAGATGTAAAACCCCATCAGCTGGATAAAATCGGTCAGCCCTGGAACTAAGCACAAAGTACTCATACTTGAATATGGAAGTGGTGATAGTTAATAGTGCAGTGTTGGAATACCAGCTCTTCCAGTGTAAAGAGCATTCACTGAGCTATCAGGAACTGAGTGATGGAGGTGGGGGGAGGCATCACACCCTGGAGCTCCCCAGACAGCAGCTGTACCATCACCAGTGCTGAGAGGCTCTGACCACTTGGGGACTGGATCTGAAACCTTTGATGGCCCATGGGTGGGACTATTAGAAAGACAAGCCTGTCAGGCCACATGGTCAATTTGAATGCAATGATTTTGCTCAGTTTCTTGTTTTCCTTTCTGAGTGCATCTGCATTTTTCTAAAGGCCAATAGGTGTGAGTATATAAAAACTAAACTGGCAGTGTTGGGAAGGTGGCTCAGTACTTACAATGCTTGTCGTGGAAGTGTGGTGGCCTGAGATTCACCTCAGCCTTCATATGAGCAGGTGCCTGTCATCTCAGGGCTGGGGAGGCAGAGACAGAGGGCTCCCTGAGGCTTGCTAGCAAGCCAGCCTAGCCTAGTGAGGAGGGGCTCAGGTCCCAGTCAGAAACCATGTCTGAACAAAAGCAATCCGGATGGCTCCTGAGGAATGATGCTCTCTGTTGATTCTAGCTTCCACATACTTATGTATGTGCACACGTGTACTCGTAAACACACACGCAACGGAAAGAATGTCTCATTAAACCCTCCCGCCCTCTGCTATAACATGTTCATAATGAAAGCAAAATTACCAGGAACTCACTCATGAACTTTATACCTAGAAGCCTCCCCTTGGGATATCGACCCCCAACTGCCTGCTAAACCATTGCCGAGGGCCAGTCTTGGAGGCAGCAGACACTTGCTCCTCAAAGCCACCATGCTTAAACACAGGAAGCTCTTTCACTGGCATCCTCCTTTCAGAGAAGCTTGTCGCGTGGTTGTTGTTTTTCAATCTTCTTTGGGTTTTGGAAGGAATCTCCTGATGTGTGCCAGGCTGGTCTGGGGAGAGCAATCCTCCTGTCTCCGATTCCTGTGTTAGGAGATTGCTTGCACATGCCACCATGCCCAGCATCATCTACTACTCCTAAGTCTGTGGTGGATTTCTTTCCGGAATCAGTTAAAACCAGCAAACTTTAGAACAGAGTAATCTACATTTCATCTACCTACAAGGAGGGGATGTTTATTCCTGGTCCTGGCTAGCTCTTTTATCTGGAAGCGTCAATACAATGCTCTTGGCCTCTTTAATCCTTTACAGAGTCTGTGTAGCTCGACCTTGCTTGTGTGCTTGAAAAAAACGGTTCAGCAAAGCCCATATTCATGTTATCTCTTCCACATGTTATAAGCAGGCCACTGCAGCAAGAGGCCTGTGTGTGTCCATCTGGCCAGGACAGAAGGATGAGTGTGCCCCCTTCTGAGACGCAATACTAATAAGCTCATAGTCGCTGTATCCTAAGCCACATTATCCCTCCAGTCGCAATCAGCCACAAGCACCGTGTCTCCATCTCCAGCTGTCTTACTCCTGTCTCTCTCATAAGCAGCTTACAACTCAGGGACTCGTTTTTGGCCTGTTGACCTTGAACTGTTACTCAACTACAGGCCTCATTTCTACTTCCATCTGTCAGGTCTTTCAGCATCTTCGTTTCTCTTTGGGGTGTTACTATTTTATCGGTGTTGAGACTGAAGCTGCAGCGGGGAAGTTGCTTTTCCACTCTGCTATTTTAATTTAGCAAAACATCATTTACCTTCATTCCTTCCTTTCTGTGATTCCTTCCAGGAAGCTACCATGGCAGTTTTAATTGTTAAGACTCACTCTAGAATCATCGGAAAAAAGAGTATCAGTGAGAGATCTTCCAATCAGTCTTGCCTGTGGGCGTGTCTGTCGGAGATGCCTTGATTCCTCAACTGAGGTGGGAGGACTCAGTCTAGAAGTGAGAGGCAACGTTCCCCGGGGGTTTGCATGAAAAAAGAGAATTAGTTGAGCACACATTCCTTCTCTCTCTCTGAGCATGACTGTGGATGTCACGTGACCAGCTGCTTCTTGCTCCAGCCCCCTTGACTTCCCTCACTGAGGACCATGACCTAGAACTAAGTCTCCCCTAAGTCGCCTCCTATGGGGTACTTTATCAGAGCAACAGGACCATACTAGGACAGTTGGTCGCTTTCTTCTTCCTCCCATCACCTCCTCAACACTTTCTTACTCATCCTTCCGCCTCCAGAAATTGCCCCAATGAATGACTCTTCAAACGCTCACAAGATCAGCAGCATCAGTGACTTCAGGGCAAGAAACTCTCAGCCTCCACCCTAGCTCTCACTGCGTCAGGAACTCTGGAGGCGGAAGCCAGCAATCTGAGGTTCTGAGCCCTCCAGGGCACTCTGACACACAGTTTTGAGAACCATAGCCCTAACTCATGCAGCTCCGGGGCTTCTGTCTGCAAGATGTTTATCCTCTTCTGTGATGACCTGTTTATTAGGCACATCCTTAGTTGCTTCATGAGTCTAGATCGCCATCCAAAAGAGTAGCTATTAGACCCTTAAAGGATTTACAATGAGGGTCTATGAGTCTCTTCTTTACAACTTTTTATCACTACCTAATAGTTTGGCAACTTCGTTTTAATTCAATTTAATAGGTGTTTTTGTTTTTGTTTTTGTTTTTGCTTGGTACAACCCAAGCAGCTCATGTATAACACAAGCCACTCATGGACCTGCATGTCTTAGTGTTTTGTTCTTAATGAATAAATAGATATTTCATCACAGGATACTATAGGTCACACTAATAAAAAATTGTTTTCACAGCACTTATTTTCTAACAATTTAAAAGGCATTGACTGAGTCAATTACCCTAAGTTGTCATCCAGTTTGTTGCCGTAGGAGAGCTGGTATTTTTGTCATGAGGAACAGGAAATTAATTACTTTCTGGACTGTAGTGGCTATTCCTGGTTGTCAACTTGACTATATTTGGAATGAACTACAATCCAGAATTGGAAGGCTCACCAGTGACCCTAATCTGGAGGCTGGGAGATAGAAGTTTCTGATCTGGATCTTGGTATGGAGATCTTGAGGCATAGTGGCTATGGATTTCAGAAGATTAAGACAAATTGGTACCAGCATAGTGGGGTATTCCTGTGACAGCCTGACCATGTTTTGGGGAGGACTGTGGAAGGACTTTGGAACTTTGGGCTTGAAGATCCACTCGTTGTTAAGAGCTCTGTCAAATGTTATGTAGGAGGTTGGAAGATAATGTTGAGAACAGTGCAGAAGATGGAGGCCTGGCTTGTGAAATTTCAGAGGGAAGATTAAAGACTTTTTTCAGGGCCATTGCTAGTATGATTGTGAAGATTCTGTGGTTCTGGTTAGCTGGGGCTGAAGAATCAGCTGTGATTAACAAGATAGCAGAACTACTAAAGCAAAAACTTTGCATTACTGGGACTATTGATGCTGGTTAGCCGGAGCTAAGAAATTATAGTGATTAAGAAGAGACCAGCATCATTGAGGTGACATCTTCTGGGAAGTGGTTTCTGAGAGCACAGAGGCTGTGTTCCAGAGATAGCCAAGGTTGTATCTTGTGCTGTGGCTGGACTTGGTAATGTGTAAGAGTTACCCAGGTGGTACTGGTTTTGAAGGCATGAAGGGGTCACGCAGAGCAACTGAGGCTCGGCACTGTGAGAGGCCATGGAAGGCCACTGGTGAAGATGCAGCCTCAGTTGCAATTGATGGCCCAGGACTGAAGGGGTCATGCAAAGGAGTTGAGGCTTAGCACCATGAAGAGAGACTTGACACAGGATGGGGTTATCACAGAGAAAGGAGCTTCAGTTGGGGAAATGCCTCCATGAGATCCAGCTGTGGGGTATTTTCTCAATTAGTGATCAAGGGGGAAAGGCCCTTTGTGGGTGGGACCATCTCTGGGCTGGTAGTCTTGAGTTCTATAAGAGAGCAGGCTAAGCAAGCCAGGGGAAGCAAGCCAGTAAAGAACATCCCTCCATGGCCTCTGCATCAGCTCCTGCTTCCTGACCTGCTTGAGTTCCAGTCCTGACTTCCTTGGTGATGAACAGCAGTATGGAAGTGTAAGCTGAATAAACCCTTTCCTCCCCAACTTGCTTCTTGGTCATGATGTTTGTGCAGGAATAGAAACCCTGACTAAGACATGGACTTTTTGCTTAATCTCTGAAAGAAATATGTAGGAGCAGTAACAGTGAGGAGCCTGGGGTGACAGGCAGGAGGCAGGATGGAAAAAAAAAATCTGAGAAAACAAAGATTTTTTATTTTGTCATGTCAAATAAATCCAATATATAAACATTTGTATTTTTCCTACCTGTTCATACACCACTAAACATTACCCAGATATTTCCAATAATTAAATAGTTCTGGTATTATTATCTACTTTTTATTGTTCTCCCAACACTAAAAATTAATTTTCAAATCAGCAAAGTTGGTAGATATTCATGGCTCAACTATGATCTCATAACAAACGGGTCATGTTTGGGGCAATGTCACTCTCTGCCATTCAGGATGGGGCACCTCAGGGAAGGCGGGGGTGGGGGGGAGGGCAGAATAAGTCACTCCCTCGAGTTGTAATGAAAAGCATTCAGTTTTTATGAGTTAGTCGGAGGCGTGTTCTCCAGGGAGTGTTTCAGCACTGTTAGGCATCCACTCTGTTTCCCTGAGAGGAAGGGAACCAGAGCTGGTGAACTAAAGTCAGTGAGATGAGTCATCGCTTAGCTCCATTCCAAAGGCTCGCTCAGTTTCAACTCAACCTCTCAGGTTGTGTACCAGTCCCGGGCAAAGACATCTCTGTGTGGTCTGTCCCCAGTGATCAAACTCAGACATGACTTGTCTGTTCTCTGACATCTCTCGATCTGCTTCCTCAGACGAAGACCGGTCCCTTGTATTAATACTCTAAATGATGGTGGGTGATGACAGTTGTCCTTCTTCCTGATTTTCTGATACTTAATTCTAAGTATCAGTAGACTGGATTAACCAACACCTGGAATAATAGTGAGCTATGCCTCTGGTAGTGTCTGAGAGATTGTTCCCAGAGAGGATTAACTGAGGGGGGGCTAGGATTTGGGGCTGAATTAAAGGAGTACAGTGGAAAATCAGCTGAGCACCCACCTTCGTCTCTCTGGGCTTCCTGTTCTGTAGACCTGCCTGTAAGGAGCTCCACCCACACTCTCTCCACCATGGACCTTTGGCCGCCTCACTTTTCTCACCAGAATGGACTGTATCCCAGAGAACCGTGAGCCCAAGTAACCCCTCACCCCAACCCTTAGCCCTTAAGTTTCTTCTTGTCAGGCATGTGGTCAGCACAAGAAAGGTAACGACTGGGTGGTACCGGCACTGATGTCTAACGTCTGTATTTTCTCACAGGAATGGCACACTGGCCTCATTTGATGTTTTTGCTCTTTCTCTAATCCTAACTACACACATTTTACCAGGTCCAGGCTCCAGGAAAGGTTAAGAACACCTTCAGGCTTCCTTTAACTTTCCTTGAGTTTTCTGTGTTAATTCCAGCCCTCAATCATCTCAGGTTTCTTTGCCTCCTCCACAGGTACCATTTCCCTTTGAAAGCCTGCAAATCTTCCCGAGGACTCCAGAGCAGTAGTTTTCAATCTGTGAATCCAGACCCCTTTGGGTCAAACCACCTGTTCACAGGGGTCGCCTAAGACCATAGAAAACACAGACATTTCCATTATGATTAATAACAGAAGCAGAGTAACAGTTACACAGTAGCAATGGCAATGTGCAGGCTACCACACAGGAGGCGCTGTATTAAGGAGTTGCAGTGCTGGGAAGGCTGAGACCGACTTCTCTAGACCCTGTTCCCTAGCTTCACACGGATTGGTCTTGGGCTAAGACTCCTGGCAAGTCCCATTCTCTCCCTACCTTCTTTATTCCACGCATGTGACCACTTTGCCATTTAGTGTCCATCCCTTCCTGTATCTCTCCTCCCTGAGTTTCTGTGTAACCTCACCCTTTCTTTCTTCTACAGCTTCAGAGGCACCTGGATTTCTTTTGTAATCAGTTTACTCTCCCCATCAGCCCCTCCTAACCCCTCCCCCACTCCCTCATCAGCCCCTCCCCACCGCTCCCTCACTCCCCCACACACACACCCTCTCCCCCAACCCTCCCTGCCACACCCATTTGCTCCATCTGTTTTCATCTCTGTCCTTTGAAGGCTTTTCCTGCAAATACTCTGCGATGGAACAAACAAACAAACAAACAAACAGAAAGCAAATAGGCCAACTGCACGGGTTTTGCAATCCCATAGAGTAGGCTTCATGAGTGCTTGTATTTTTAAATATTTTTTAAGATGCATTTTAAGATGCAAGTGTTTTGGCTCCATATATGTGCATCAGCTGAATGCCTGATACTCAAGAAGGTCAAAAAAATAAAATAAAAACCAAAACCTGAGAGAGAGAGAGAGAGAGAGAGAGAGAGAGAGAGAGAGAGAGAGAGAACCCTTAGAACTAGAGTTATGACCATTAATGAGCCACTATGGGGGTGGTGGGATCTAACTCTGGGTCCTCTGCAGGAACAAGCGCTCTTAACCAGGGAGCCATCTCTCCAGCCCCTGTTTGAGATGGGATTTCAACTATCTCAGGTTGCTCTTGGTCCTCCATGTACGACCGAGGCTGACCTTGAGCTCCTGATCTTCTGTTTCTACTGCCTGAGGGCTTCGGTCGTGAGTAAATACCCAACACACCCAGCCATACTTCCAGACTAACCCTGTTTGGTCCTGGGCTTCTTGTGAACAGCAACGCTCCACTGTCTTGCAGAAACTGTCAAAGACAGTCGCATGCAGTAACCTGCTGCAGTTGCTCACTTTAGAGTCTCTGATGCTCTCCTTGACTAGGAACTCATCCTGAACAATCTCCTTGCTTGGCTTTTTGGGAGACTCACACATCCTCATTGTACTTCCCTGTCTCCTTAAGGGATGCCCCACCCCCTCCCCCACCTCCACCCCACCCCTCCAGCTTGTCAGGTGCTTTCTAAGACTTCTTCATTTCTTTCTTGTTCTTATCAAGGTACGCATTTAAAATTATTGTTTCTTGTGGGCAATTACACACTCTAAAGTCTAACTGCCTGCTATATAATTTTTACCTTGGAATATTCTAGAGAAAGGACTGGCAAACGTTTTCAATAAAGAACAGATAGCTGGTGTTTAAAGGTCTGTGTTTAAGTCACCATTACAACTGCAAAATAACCCCACCATATGGAAAAGACTTCACCCATGAACTTGCATGTGCTAAGAAATTCTACTTACGAACACCAGTCATTTGTATTTCATACAATTATTATGTATGACAAACTCTTATATTTTGGATTTTTTAAAATCTTGGATAAAATATTGGACTGGAGAGATAGCTCAGTGGTTACGAGTACTGACTGCTTTTCCAGAGGTCCTGAGTTCAATTCCCAGCAACCATATAGTGGCTCACAACCATCTGTAATGGAATCCATTGCCCTCTTCTGGTATGTCTAAACACAGAGGCAGCATACTCATATATAAAATAAATAGATCCTTTAAAAAAAAACTATAAAATATCTTTCTCTGGTAGAACTGTGTGTCTCTGGCCAGTATGGCTCTCAGGCAGTGCCAAGCGTGGTCTAGAAATTCTGGGGGCGGGTTCTGAGGCTGATGTGCGCCAGGCATGGCTGTACAGCTGAGGGCCTGTGGATCAAGACAAACCACGCTCACAGTCACGGTGTCCCACGATGTCAGCATAAGGTTGAAGCAGAAATCTTTATTCATTCAATGTCTGAGAACCACCACAATAATTGTGGTGCAGGAGGACCCAGTTAAAACAAACTGTGGGGCAGGAGAGCTGGCTCAGTGCACAGGAGTGCTTATCATGCAAGCTTGAGGAACAGAATTCAGATCCCCAGAACTGACGTAAAACCCGATGATACTATAGCTTAAACCTGTAATCCCAACACTCTTGCAGCCAGATAGGAAGCGGAGGCAGAAGAATGCTGGGAGATGTGTATGTGTGTGTGTGTGGGGGGGGGGGGGAGGCAAAGACACTTGCCACTAAGCCTAACAACCTGACTTGCATCTCCAGGACTCACATAGTGGAAGGAGAAAATTTATGCCTATAAGTTGTCTTCCGATTACCACACATGCCCCATATGCACCTACAAAATACACAAGTGCAAAACAATTCAAAAGCAAGATGAATTGTCATTACAATATACGAGGAATCATTTTTTTTTAATTCTTGATGCTTATTTTATCCACAGAAATGCATTTTCTTAGATCTCATTAAGAATTCAGAGCTCCATTAAGAATATTCAAGTATTCACTTGGCTTTTATGAGCTTATTAGAGACAGGTTCCCCTGTTCCCCTTCCTTTCCCTTAGAACTTAAGGCTATGAGAATGAACTCAGTCCTCACTCAGCCAAAGCCTGCATGTGCACCCTTTGATCCTGCACCAACTTGGGCTGTGTGTTTTAATCCTCATTTGCTATAGTGTTTTGATCTTATCTATTTTAATTTTTAAAAAAAAGTTACAGGAAATTTACAACTATGTTATTTTGATGTGTGAGAAAACCAAAGCAAACCAATAATTATATAAGCAAAATGTTCAGCTGTTTCTAAGACAAACCATCAGCCACAACCAAGTGTGAATGTAAATAAACCCACAAATTTACCTTCATTCCAGTTTATACTTCATTTTAAAAATAATCCCTGGGCCCCCAATGGAGAAGCTAGAGAAAGCACCCAAGGAGCTGAAGGGGTCTACAACCCTATAGGTGGAACAACAATATGAATTAACCAGTACCCCCAGAGCTCGTATCTTTAGCTGCATATGTATCAGAAGACAGCCTAGTCTACCATCACTGGGAAGAGAGGCCCCTTGGTATTGCAAACTATATATGCCCCAGTACAGGGGAATGCCAGGGCCAAGAAGTGGGAGTGGGTGGGTAGGGGAGGGTATAGAGAACTTTTGGGATAGTATTGGAAATGTATATAAAGAAAATATCTAATAAAAACTAACTAACTAAATAAATAAGCCCTACGAGATGCCTTTATTTTTAATTTTAAATATATTTTATTTACATTATCTCTGTGTGTGCTTATGCCTGTGCACATGTGTATATGCCTGTGTGCATGTATGCCACGGCCTGTGTGTGGAGGGCTGAGCACAGCTTTGGGGAGTTGTTCCTCTCCTTCCATTGTTGGTTCTGAGTATCAGACTCAAGTGGTCAGGTTTGCTCCAGAAGTCCTTTACCAGTCAAGGAGTCTTGCTATCCCTACACTCTAGCTTCTTAGACTCACTGGAATCAGTCTTGCTTTCTGTGTCTTTTGCTACTCAGTTTATATGTGATCTATTATGAATGTTGTTTCAGGAGGGCACATTTTATCCTAAGGAGAATCTCACCCTAATTAAACCAGGATTCTTATGGGACGCTATGGCTGAGAAATGAGACTCGAGGTATATTTTGTGCCTTTCAGAGACACAGGGAATGGCAGAGGAGGTTCCCATGCAGATTCCAACTCCTTGGAAAATATTCCTGGCTCTGGTAAACATGCCTTTATGTCTGGATACAACCTTAAATTAATCTTAAGTGTTTAGAGAAAAATCACTCTCAGAGCCAAAACCAAGTAGCTGGTTATATCCAGAGTTCTGTTTCTTGTTCTTTCTTTCTTGTTTTTTTAAAGAGCTTTTAAAAATTATTCCCATATTTAGTTTTATTTCTCTGTGTGCATTTGTATATGTGTGAATAAAGGCCATGTGTGTGCTGGTGCCTGAGGTGGCCAAAACAGGGTCATAGTTCACCTGGAGTTGTAGCTACAGGCAGTTGTGAGCCACTTAACATGGGTGCTGGGGACAGAACGCAAGTCCTCTGGAAGAACAATAAGAACATTTAATATCCAGGAATTAGAGACAGGAGACTCTCTTCAGTCCTGTGGAGTTCTATTTTCTGAAAATTATTTTTTTGCTTATATAGTTTGACCATTCTTATTGAGATAAAAATACAAGATATTTCATAAACTATTTTTGCAGGAGTAGTGTGGATTAGGCCAAGGTTTTGTAAGAGCACTCCAAAAGCTAATGGTTCAAAAAAAATAGAGTCAAACAAGTCACATGATGTCACCCACTAAAATGTGATGTCATCCATCTAAGTGTAAAATAGGTCTCAGGAGAGAGGGGGAAGGGCATGGGGAGGAGCCAGAGCGATGCTGGTTCATCAGGAGAAGGAGGGAGGTCCTCAGGGGTTGGTCTCTGGTCAGTAGTAGCTCATTGTGCATCTCACAACGGCTAGGTGAGAGCCACAGAATCTCACCACACCACATAGGCACGGTAACTGTTTGAGGCATCACATATGCTATCAAGCCAATTTGATCATTACATAGTATATTCATATATTAAGATGCCCCAGGAATGTGATAACTATTATGTAGTAACTAAAAATAGAATATTTTCTAAACAATGAAGTTTACTTGTCTCCTTGGTAACAGCCCCAGATAAGTCTGGCAGCTGTAGTCCGTGGAGACCCAGGCTGGTCCTACCTCTGCTTTACCATAGCTGGCTTCTAGGCTGGCTCTGGTGGTTAGACATCATGAGAGCTGACTGGCACTATGAGCTGCTAGCTGGGGCTTGCTTTACACAAAGATGAGGCACAGATCCTTAAATCACTCACATTCTAGTGACAAATATCTGGTCACATGACCACGCCAGGTCTCTAGAGGGAATCCTGAAGGTAGCTTTCTATGTCTGCACAAGAGAGGACAGGCAGAATGGAACCTGCTGCGCCCTTATGCTTGACTGTGAGCAACTATCAATAACCAACCTGCAGGTTGCCAAGTATCAGAGAAGCTGTGCCAACATAGTGAGATACAAGAAACAAACCGGTCCATTTCTTTCCATAATGAAAATATTCAGCAAGGCAAAGCCTGAGGCAGGCCTGTCTGATTTAATGTCACTACATCAAAAGATTTTAGTTACCAAAAGCTCAGAGGATATAGCCGACTTTAAAATGGACCATGTTCCAAAAGCTGGAAATTCATTTCTCATAGAAAACTGGCTGGGTTCCAAAGTTATTTCAAACAGACTCCTTTACCTCGTGTGGTTCATCCTCAATGTAAAATAAAAGACAATGTTGCGCTTTAGTGACCCAAATGGAAACCCTGTTAAGTAGTAATCATTGCACTACGATTTTTAGTACTTGAAGATCAGAGAACTACAGAGGGCTGTGGGGAGGCAATAAGGCGCAGTGACTCTTCAGAGAGCTGAGGCAGAGCCCGTGAAACCAGAACATATGGCTCCCTCCTTTAGAGTTTATCACAAGTCCAATGTGGTTGCTTCTATACCAGCTGCCTTCTTAAATGTTTATCCTTGTACCCATCCATAGAGCAAGGTACTGTTGACACTCTCATCAGACGACCTTCTTGTGGAGCCGAAGATGGTTAATGCAGAGGCTCACAACTAGCCAAAGTGCAGAGAGTAAGCGACCATGGAGGGCTCTGCACTAAAGTTTCCTCTATATCACCCCAGCCCCTGCCACATTGCAGGAGGGACCATTGCAGAAGAAGGGGCTAGAAGAATGTGAGAGCCAGAGGTGGGGCAAGACTTGTGAAAAATGTTTCCTAGACAGGGCAGTTGGACTGACTGATGGGCTGCAGGGGAGAGAGGAGAAAGGTTTGTCAGACCCCACCCTAGCTGAGCAGCCATTGGCAGATACCAGCCACTGAGGAGAGAGAGTCAGGTTTTTTTCAACCACGCGACCCCTGATAGGTTCCCCATACGCCAATGGATGGACCAGCATCTGGGCAGCACTAATTAGATGCAGAGGTGTTTGGGGCATGAAGTAGGGAGTGGGACTCGTGCAGTAGAGTTGAAGGGAGAGCAATACGGTATAAATGTATATTGTATTCATGTACCAAAGACTAGTTTAGGTTTGTTTGTTTGTTCGCTTGCTTGTTTTTGTTTTGTTTTTAATGTGATTGCTTCTCATAACAAGTAGAGCTGAGAAATGAAATGCAGGAGGTGACTGGAGAGCTCCCAGCTGCCCGGCTGCCTTTTCTATGTGTCCATGTGAAGAAAGAAGAAAGGACAGAGTTCAGAGTGGGGAAAGGGAGCCAAGACTGATGCAAATGACCTCTTCTAGGCAAAGATGAGACAGCGGTGGGACTGAGCTTTTCCAAGTCTGGGACCACAGGGAGTCTGATTACTGCCTACACAAATTGGGCAAGGCAGCATGTGAGGGGTGTGGAGAGGGAATGGCCATCTGGGAGAGCAGTTCAGAGAAACAGCCTCTTTCATTTCTCAATCAGCTCCCAGAACATTCATAGAAGAACGTTAGGGAGAGAGAAATACCCCAGCACTCCAACTGGAAGACTTCTCACTGTACTGGTTTATAAAATCAGTTAGGGGAAGCAAAACTTCCTCTTCCACAGGCCCAACAATGTACCGAACGTCTTTGCATCTTTCAAATAAACTTTGGTACCCTTCCCGTGGTTTTGCTTCAGTTCACTGGGTAGTCCCTCTACTGCTTTCAACATGGTTTCTGAAGATGCCCGTTCTTGAGGAAAAAGCTTCCTGGGGGCCTCAGGGAGGTGAGTCCTGCCTTAATTACTGCACTATGGACGGCTGTTCTCGGTTGAATCTGGCTGCAAAGGACTCCGGCTTCTCTCTTGACAATTGAGCCTTCTATAATCAGGGACTTAACAGTTGGGCTCCTCAGTAAATGGCCTCCAATTTCTTTCAAAGCTGTGCTCAATCTAACCATGCATGGAAACCTACCAAGTGTCGTCAGGGTCAGAAACAGTCAGCCACTGAATCCAAAGGATGGAACAAAGATTCCTTTACATGTAAAAATAAACACTGACTCTCCCATTGGCTGCAAATTACTTAATCATACGCTCTCTATGGATACAGAGAATGCTAAGATATCCCAGATTCTCCAGGCAACATCTCTCATTTGAGCTGTTATAACATTATTTTGCAAAAGAGAAGTTAGTAAGACAAGGCATAAAAGTTGTATGAATTGAGAGAAAACAGTAAAGGTTTTTAATTTTTAAAATTTTTGTGTATGAATATATATATATATATATATATATATATATATATATATATATATATATATATGCCATGTATAGCCCTGGTGCCTGCGGAAGTTACAAGACAGTGTCAGATCCCCTGGAACTGAAGTTAGAGAGCCACTGTGTGGGTTCTAGGAACTGAGCCTGGGTCTGAATTGAACCTGGGTCCTCTGCGGGAGCAGCCAGTACTCTTTAGCTGCTGGGCTGTCTTTCCAGCCCCAGGCTGGGTTTTTGGTTATTTCCATTCCCTCTTAGGTAAATTCAACTCCTAATTAGAAAGATGTGTGTTGAACAGATTACTATACAGTTGCTAGAACAATCTGAGGACACTGTTTATCAATGGAATGCCCTCCTCCCTAGAGAATGAAGAAGTGGGTGCCATGGGCTCTAAATGTCATCCCCAAATAACATTTGATCCCAATGTTCCCAGCTTAGGGTTGTGCCGTTACAAGGAACGTTATTGTCAGCTTCTGGCGTCTCAGGAGCAGAGCACGTGCATGGTCCATGTCTCTGTGCTCCTTTGCTTTTATCCCCCATATAGCTGCTCCACTTCGTGATCATGGCTACATAGGCCAGTCTTTGAAATTCCATACTGCTAGGCCTCAGCCTATTCATATGTCTAGAAATGCTCGAGCTGGACTATAGAAGGATTTATGGCAGTTGGATGAAAGTCAGCGTTTCTTAGGAACTTGCAAAACCAAATCATTTTCCATCTGCCAAAGGAGCAATTTCCCTAACCTCTGAAAGGGGCACATGGCTACCTGTGGCGCCTGTTAACATAGCAAAGCCAATTCTGACCTGCAGGCTCTCTCTCAGTCCCTACTCACAAGCACTTCTTATAAGTTATACATTTCAAAGTCCACTCACGCTCCCGGAAGCTACTCCTCTCCTTACAATCCAGCTACTCTTGAGACTTTCTGTGTCCCCTGTGTCCCCTGTGCCCCCTGACCCCCGCCGTATGTATCCCTTGCTATCCATACCCCCACTAACCTTTCCCCTCTGCGTGCCTGTCCTGGTCATGTCCAGTTTGCTTCTCTTTCTCTTTGCTCTGGACTCACCCAGACACCTTTGGATAGCTTCTCTCACTTATTTTGTTAATAAGACCTTTGTTAATAAAAGCCTTTCCCCAACAGCAGAGCACCATGTCAGACATTCTTCACTGTGCTCACACACATACACACACTCACCGGCTCTGATTTTTTTTCATTTTCAGTATGACTTTTCAAGTTTCCCCATATGATCTGACACCCTAAGCCAACCTGACACAAGGAGAAAGAGGCCTTCCTGGCTAACAGAGGAACCTTCCCTCATCACCCTTGCCCAGCAACAGTCCTGCCACACGGAACTCTTGTTCAGAATAGTGGTGATGCATCTGTGCTTAGATTCCTCGGAAAGCATTGTAAAGCATTGTTTTTCACAATATGGGTGATGACACACAGCAGAACTAGCTAGCTGTTTTTTCTCTTTTCATTGAAATGAACCAAAAAGAAAAAGAACCCCAAACAAGCACATACAATGTTTCAGTCTAATTGATACAACATGGCTGCTCTGGAGAATGGGGGTGGAAATGACAAACATCTGTGCTGCTGTTCCCCTGTCACCAGGGTGTGAGTCTGTTCTCCCTGGTCCTAAGATGCTTGGTCTCTGGTCTTGCCTCCAACCCCTTGTCCCACCATTAAGTAAGGGACAGTACCTCTATAAAAGTACAGCTTTCAACCAGAAATTACAGGCTGCAGTTGATAAACTGAGGACATTCTGGGCTCTTTGTCTTTGTGCCTGGCTTGAAGAGCTTGGAACCACCTGGGGGATCCACCTTTGTGTGCCTCTGTGAGGATGTTACCAGGGAGGATTGATTGAGGATGGAGATCTACCCTAAATATACACTGCAACCTCCCACAGGCTGGGGCCTCCCCTGAATTAAAAGGGGTAAAGGAAGTGAGCTGAGTGTGAGCAGTGAGCTCTCTCTCTGCTTCCTGACTTCAGAAGCAATGCGAGCAGCCGCCTTACATTCCTTCTGCCATACTTCTTTGCCATGATGGCTCTGTCTGCTCACACTGGGAGCCAAGTTAGACCACCCCTCTCTACAACTCCCTAATGTCAGTATTTGGTTGTAGGACTGAGGGATGAGTCACATGCACGCCTAGAAGCACACACCATGTGAAACAGTTACCCTTCCCAGTACTCTGTGCTCATTTCCATCATCCACTTTGCAGAAACCGAGCCCAACCAGATCAAATTGCTCAAAGTCGGCACAGGAGCTTCCAGGATAAGCATGCACTGTCCAGTCTGGTGGTGTCTTCCTCCTTCAAGGATAGGCTTCGGGTAGCTGGGAGGGATGAAGGGATAAAAGATGACAAACAGCATCCTCAGATACCAGAGGTTTTCATCCTCAGACATTCTGTCCTCCTGATGTCCATCTTGCTCAGGCTGGGGTCTCTGGAGAGAGCTCTGAAATATTCATGGACTTGCTTTTATCTATTTAGCCAAAAATCTTACTGAGGCACCTCTCATTCTTATCCCCCCTCTGGGTATTGGAAAGTCAGTTGGAATAACAGAAAGAGCAGTAGTGTGTCCATGCTTCGGAGCGATGACAGTCCAATGCTCACGGCCTTCCGACCTCTTCTGAGCCCATGTGCTCTCCTCACTCATGCCCTCTTCTTTGTACATGCCTGTGTCTGCTAGCAACTTGGGGCATCAAATGCAATCAGTTTTCCTTCACATCTGGAGGTTTATGTTCTAATCATCCATATTAACCCCACACAATATCTAAAATACATACTAAATGCATTCATGGGTTCACGTGGTAAGATGCCTGTGTGCAAAAACTCCTCTTTCCACTTCCAGTGATTCTGAAATACCTCAATTAAAGCCCTCTGCCTGAACAACATAAACCATCACTCTCCCAGGTTTTCCTCTGCACAGGGTTGAAGATATTCAAGCCTGAAATTTCAAGTCCCTTGTTATATTTTATCTCTCTCTTTTCTAACTTACAAAACTTCTCTAAAGCTGCTTCTTATCCCCTTATTTGCATCTGCATAGTGTGACCTGTTGGTCAGGATTCAATCTCACTCAGGGGTTTCTGGAGCCTGGATATTAGTGCTCTCTTGTTACAAAAGAGAAGAGGAAGAGACACCTGTCCGACTCTCTTTGTTTTCTGAGACTTGCATCCTAATAAATAATGGGTTTGTTTGAACTATGATGTCCCCTGAGAATATCAAGTGGCAACAATTTTAAAGGCAAAAATGAAAACTGTTTTCCTTTGCCTTGAGGAAAAAAAAAGAAGTTTCCTTTGCTTGGCTCCCTTCATGAAATCCCAGTGGGCAGAGGTGACTTGCTCCATCGAGAGCCAAGCACACGTGTTCTGTTCTGCCTCTGCTTTGTATGCTCTCATGACCTGCAAGCGTGTGAGTGTCCCAGGATTTCTTTTTTAATTGCTTGTTTTTATTTGATGTGTATGTGTGTGTGTATGTATGTATGTATGTATGCATGCATGTATGTATACTGCATGTCTGCATTGCACGAGCTGGCCAGGAAGAGGGTGTCAAATCCCCTGGACCTAGAGTTAAAGGCTGATGTGAGTGGTCCTGCTGGTGCACCAAGTTCTCCTAACCTCCGAGCCAGCTCTCCAGCTCCACTTTCCATTTCCACTGCCCAGGTCAACATGCAACATGCGGCAGCTGTGTCTTGGGCTTTTGGCTTCCTTCCTTCATCTGCTATAAAGCTCTAGTGGCTGTTAGAACTCAGAAGTTAATGTCGTTTTTGGAAAGCAATGCTCAGGAACTACCACAGATGCAGCACCCCCAGTCCGAGATGAGGACCCCGAGACCAGAGCTTCCTAAGCTTAATGCGATTATAGACGGGATGTTTCCTGATTTTTCAGTCTCTCGTTCAAAGCTGTTCACAGTACCGTCTATGGTCATCTCCAGGCTCTGTGTAGATACTCTATATGAGGCCAATGCACCTCATGTTAGTATGTGGGCCCCCCCAAGAAGATATGCTATTATATACATGCAAATATTACAGATTTCCCCAAACCTGAAATAGGAAACACACAAGAAACTCACTCACTCTGTCCAGGAAGTGAACGGCAGGAATGAACTACGTAACAGAATCAGAAACTGTGTGTGTTATGTGCCTACAGCAGGTCTGTCTTAAAGCCTTACATAAATGCCCCTGAACATTGTGGTGGGAGACTTCTTGGGAGACAACACACAGCTCTACTCATCCAAGAAAGGGAACCCGGGACAGACCGAGGTAATGACTGCACCAAAGTCCCACTTGGCAAACCATTGAGTTTTTATTGGGGTGCTTACAGGAGCAGGCTGGCTCCAAAAAGCTGCATCACCACCCAGCATGGTCAAAGCACTGTGCGCATGGTCAGAGCACCATAGGCGTGGTCAAAGCACTGTCATAAGGCTGTTCAAGCATTTGGAAAAGGCCAAGCACGGAATGTACTGAAATAGCAAACTTTAGTCACTCTCATCAGTAAAAACATCTCACTTAAGAGCATCCAGTTAGTAGTGATTCTTGTGACAGGAAAGTGGACGCTCCAGGTCTTGCTTTCCCTACATCCCTACAACCCATCTTCCCAGTCAACTGTTTTACTCTTCCATCTCTACGTTTATTAAGGGTTTTAGCGTTTTTACCCATGTGTCTATGTCTGTGTGACTGCTTACACAACATGTGCATTTAAAGTGCATTTTAAAAAATGTTCCTGTTGTCCCTCATGACAACACATGACATGTTATAGTTATTAAAACAATCTGTTACCTGACACGCTACTAACAAACACACCAGTGACAATTCCTTAAAAATGTGGTGGGATGATTATGTCCCAATAATGGCTCTTGTCAGGATAACGCTCAGATCTTAAAATCTGTTGTGCTGTCCTGGCTTTTTGCTTTTTCCCTTCATGGGCTGTAGACGTGGCTGGTGGAGATGGCCGGGCTTCTGACAAGAAGGCTCTGGTCAGTCTAGCAGTGCTAGAAGACAGATGGATTTCCTAGCTTGCAACTAATAAAACTATAATTAAATACACGAAGGCAAAGCAGAACATAATTCAATCTTCCTGCTGTGACTCAGAAGTCATACCAGGGCCATCATTCTGAAACTACAGTTACAGTATTGCAGAGGTACAGGGAGATTTGAGAGTGGCATCTGGCTTGAAAGAATGCGGCAGAGCTCAGATTTGACCATGTGTGCTTACGAGGATGCAACTTCATAAACATCTGGTCCCTGCTTTACTGTTTCCCAGTATTCTGATCCTAAAATAAGCTCTGGCACAATCTTAATCTCAACTGCCCAAATCATTCTCCAGCTCATAATGAAAGAATCAAGACCTTTTAATTTTCATGGGATTATCTTCTCTAGTAACTTCCATCTAAGGAAGGGCCCACTATTTTAAATCCTATTTTTTTTTAATTATATTTGAACAGGTTCCCTTTAGTTTAAGCTGCTACAGTTTCTACTTGTAGCTTATGCTTTCTTCCCATGTGGAACTTAATTGATTGACAAAATATATATTGATTATTATCTTTCTGTCCTACTATTAGTGGGGGAGGGGTCATTAAAACTATTGTAATTTAGTAATTAAGAAAATTCTTTTGAGACAGAGTCTTCCTATGTATCTCTGGTTGGCCTAGAACTGACTATCTAGACCAAGTTGGCCTTGAACTTTTAGAGATCTGCCTCCCTCAGACTCCTGAGTGCCGAGATCAAAGGCATTTGCCATCATGCCCAGCACTGAACTTTTAAGAAAAAAACTACTTTTCAATGTTAAAGTCCTAGATATGAGAGCTATTGGTTTTTCTCCAAAGTACACAACAACAGTCAGAGGTTACTGCAGCCCATGAGGGAGGCTTTCCTGAGGACTGGTAAGATGCCACAGTTACTCGTTTAACACATTGACAAATGTAGGAGATGTGATTTCTTTCCCTTCTTAGTTACAGTCACTGTTAAAGTAGAAGGCATAGCACTTCTGGCTGAGGACCGAGGATCTCTGAATGTCCCCATTTATGCTCTCTGAACAAAATGACTAAACCTTTGAATTAATCAAATTAATACAGAAAAAAACATTATTTTCTTTTCAAAGCAGGAAGAACATATAGGAAGGCAAAAATTTACAACTGGCTCCCCAGCTAGAGTGCTGACCTAACATGCCTTAAACACTGGGTTTGAGCCTCAGCACCATATCAAATCAAATATTACACATGCCTGTGTCCCCCACACTTAGGAGGCAGGGTCTGAAGGACCCTCTTTAGTATTTAGCAACACAACTGAAGCTACATGAAGCCATACAGAGCATTATTAACACTGCTCCAGATTTCAAAGCTTTCCATAATTTATCAAGCTTAATGTCCTTCTAAATCAAAACCAGGAACTTTTAAGCTACCATCCATCTTCCCAGACTCCTCAGCTTCACCTCAAGCATTTACAGAGCATAAGACCTTGCCCCCTTTTGCCAGCCTGTTGAACACTACTCAGCTCTTCAGTTATGTCCTCTGGGAATCCCTTTCCACCTTCCCCTTTCCAGATAACAATCCAACTTTCTTTAAACTGTCTGTACTTCTTATGCCCCTAATGCCAACACATTGTAATTAGCTGTTGTATCTGTTGGAAGCTTGGCTAATAATAAGAGACCTGATAGTTCTCTCTCACATACACCCAGAGATAAGTAGTTTGGGGTTCTTAGATCAGCTCTTCTTTTCATCCTTCTGTTGTCTTCTTTAGCAGGACTTTGAGACTCTATGGTGCCACAAGACTGTCGGGTAGCCACAGCTATCACATCCATGCTTCGGGCTGTAACAAAGCCTGAGGCACACCTATTAAAGAAGGGTATAAAAATGAAAACATTTCAGCTAAGCACATGTGGAGAGCTCTTGGGGCCACTTTTATATACTTGGCAAGAATTTGACATTGAGCTAGGACAAAGAAGTAAGCTCAGGCAAGAATTTGACTTTGGGCTAGGACAAGGAAGTAGGCTCAAGATCTTGATCATCTTGATAAATCCCTGGGTACCACAGGACTTTGTTTATTGCCTTGTTTGTTCCTTGACCTAGAACTGCATGTACTTAGAATGTTATAAAAGCAGACTGGAAAAAAAAATAAACCCACTTCAGCCTAAGCCCTGGCTGGAGTCATGTTATAGTGTTGTCTAATTGTCTTTTTCTTTTCAATCCTTACTCCTTCCCTTGAGACCTGGTTGGTTGACTGACTGACCTGGCTTGGTTAAGCACAAAACCAGGTTTTGGTTGTCAAGATAGAAAGTAAAAAAGGAGAATGAAATGGACAGCCACCAGCATCTGCCTCACTTTCCTTAAAAATTGTTTTAAAGATTTTATTTTTAATTATGTGTATATATGTGTGAGCCTGTGCACATGGGTGCAATGTCATGGAGGACAGAAGAGGGCAGAAGATCTTGCAGATCTGTAGTTAAGACTTCGAAGTCCACCAATGTTGGTGCTGGGAACAGAATTTGGGCTCACTGCAAGAGTAATATACTCTCTTAACTGCTGAGCTCCCAATCTTCAGTTCCCAAGTCTCTTTTTAAAGTGTGTTTCCTTAGATGGCATATGAGTTCGTGAAAGCTTGCCATTATATAGTGTTCATTTTGTAATCTCGGTACCATGACTTATTTAATTGCTAATTGAAAGAATGTATATCTCACATGTTAGGGGAAGAGCAAAGAAAGGAGCAGAGGGAAGAGATGTTACTAGTTACTTGGTTTAAATCACCATTTACTCATTTGTTACTGGTTGAGCTCCCAGTCTGAGTGAAGCATGGGATGATGGAAGAACACACCAGGATCCTGGCTTTAAGATGGAGCTAGGCTCAGGATGGCAGGGGACCCTGGGGTTCCTTAGGCAAACGATTGAGGGATATGAATGAACCATGATCTGAGGTTGGAAAGTTGGAAGTTTACTCTGCCTTGGAGTAAAAGTTGAGGGAAAGGAGGAAAGAAACCTGTAAGTTACACTCAGTTAGGTAACTGACTCCTGACAGTGCTACATACAATTTCATAAGTTACATTCAAATACATAACTGATTCCTGACAGTGCTACATACACGTTTCACTTCTCAAATGCTACCTAGAGTCCCTCACAAAGGGATTTCCTAGGGCTTTGCCTGTAGTGGATTCTGACCCACTGATACCCCTGTTTGGGTGTATGAATACGACTGCCAGTTTAGAATGGGTTCACAACTGTGTCACCTCGATGACTGTCTTGGTTAACTGCCAATTTGACATAGCTTAGTGTTATCTGGGGGGGGGGGGGGGACGACTAGATTGAGGAATTGCCTAGATCAGATTGGACTGTGTGCATATCTGTGATGACATTGTGCTGATTGTTAATTGATATAGGAAGGCTCAGTCTACTGTGGGTGGCACCACTCTCTTGGCAGGTGGTCCTGTACTGTATCAGAAAGCCTGTAAATGAGCCAGCAAGCAGCATTCCTCTATGGTGCCTGCGTTCAATTTCACACTAAAGTTCCTCCCTTGACTTCCCTCAGTGATAGACTGTGACTTGGAAGTGTAAGTCAAATAAGCCCATTTCTCCCCTATGTTCCTTTTGGTCAGAGTAGTTTATCATATCAACAGAGAAGTAATGTGTGGACAAGTGACTTCCTAGAACCCTGTCTTACAGGTTGGTGTTTTCTGGTGGGCTAATTTGGGAAATGCTGTTTAGGCTTGTACCATGTAAACTTGGCAAAATGACTCCACTAGCCACAGTTCCCAGGGCTTTCTCAAGAGAGATGAACATTCTCTAAGAACTGGGTATAAGTCTCCTGCTCCAGCCTTTAGAAGGAAGATAGGAACCATACCCTGTTAAGATTTCTAAGCTTCAGGACCGTAAGATTATACATTCTTCTTGTTTTAAGCCATCAAGTTTGTGACTGTTTCCTATAGTAGCAATAGGAAACTGTCCACAGAGATGGAGGCAGGGCCATTGTTTCAGACTACCAGCCAACAAAAGCTGGAGAGACTGGAGAACTCACTCAGGTAAAGCCAGAACCCTGACTTTGACACAGGAAAGAACTTCAGGACAAGCTAATATAAAGCAGAAATGGAATTTTTTTATTAAAACATATTTTGACATAGATTTTAGACAGGAAGGGGGTGGTCAACAGAGGGGCATCCAGGAAAACAGTGAGGCACACTTGGGACAGCATGGGTGTGGACAGATCAAAGGAGATTTGTAATTCATTGTCTGTACAATAGGATATTGTACAAATCTCTGAAGTTTTCATTGGCAAAGGGCTGCTAAGAAATTTAAAGGAGATGGCAATGAGGTTCCTAAGGTGACCCTGACAGGCTTACATTTAGCCACACACTGGATGTCAGGAATGTAGAAAGTTGAGCTATCTTATGATTGCTGTGAATAAAAGTTGGTAGTTTTGCTCATGAGAGTCCCCAAAAAAGTCTGGGAGAAAAGTGAGGGCCTGTCCAAGGTCATACGGATCCATGCCTGAAGCCTGATTTATTGGCATTTTAACATTTTTACTTGAAAGTGTTGTTGTGTAAGATAAATATGGACCCTGTGTCAACAACATTCACAATATTAATTGTGTCAGAATTATTGATTTTCAGCTATTGTGAAGCTTTACAGACTGCAAACTCTGGGGCTCCTTTGTTAGCCGTGTCCCTTATCCTTCCTTCCTGCCTTCCTTCAGAATGACTGAGTACTTGAAAATGGATCTCCATGGGTAGCCCTCTCTTCTTCCCACTGTTCTTCTCCCTGTTGGCTGCTATTCCCTATCCGCAGTTGCCTATTTTCTGAAGTCTTCCTCTCAAGTTGTTTTCTACAATCAGACTATGTCACAGAGTTTCAAGTGTTCTCTCCGTCTGGCTGGGTGCCTTTCCAGGAATAGAATCAGAAACGGGAAGTATGGGAGGTCTATCAATCCTCCCAAAGGCATTTGGTGGCATCTCAGGAAATCCTAACAGGTACACAATCCTGGCTAAGAAAGCTTAAAGCAGTCTGTATTATACACAGGAGAGGAAAACTGGGGCTAAATGGGGCTGAGGCAGGGAATGGTTCTCTCTGTTTATCTGGAACTGGGAAAAAAATCTGACTTTGTAAGCTATCCCTAAGGCTGTGTTCTAGTGTGGGGATAAGATGCCTCACTGGGTACCTGGATCTTAGGAAAGACTTCTCTACATGGCTACTCATAATACACTAAATTCTATTTACTTCTGGTCACAGGAGCACGGTCGCAGTTAAGTTAACTTGTTAACTTGTTTATAGTTAAAAAAAATAAAAAGAATAGGTCAAGACTGGCAAATTCTGCAAAAGGCACAAACTGGGCATTAAGATTTTCCACTGGCTTTGGCAATCAGGCAGGCGGCTGATCCTGTTCAGTGGTTGAGTAGAGGACTGACAGGGGGAGGAGATGTTAGAGCTAGTCTACCTCAAGGCCAGAAAACCCCTTTGAGAAGATCCTATTAGGGTTACAGGAGGACTCCCCTGAAATCCTATTTCCTTGGATTGTGCCTTTGACTCCCAGAGAAAGCCTTTCACCAAATTCTTCAAATGTTGCTTCCTTGCATTTAAGTCTTAGCTAGCATTCTCTTTTTTGTTTCTACTTACTGGTGAAGGAGCTAGTGAGCTGGGGAGAAACTACAGGTTAAAACCGGAGGAAACAAATGTCTAAACAAGAAAGTCTCTCGAACAGAAGTGAGAAACTGGAAGTCCTTTTTCATATCCTTATTTTGATGATAAGAAGCAAGTGCCTAGGCAATAAAGGGAACATTTTACAACTGGAATGCATTCTAGCCTCTCTCCCACTGTATGCCACACCATCTCTTTCCAAATTAATAACTACTACTGAGCTTCGGGCATGTGTGAGCATTTCTAGCCCAAAGACTGAATTTTGTCCACTTCAGGCACTGCATGACAGAAAAATAGTGAAACAACATATGAATTTGCACTTCCAGGTCAATGTTCCGATGTCCTTTGCTGATTAAAAGCTATTTTTAAAGGTGTGTGGGTGCATTTTTTGAATCTGAGCCCAGTTCTTTCTAAACTTTTGTTACTCACCTCTGATTCATTTGCCTTTTTTCCCCTCGTTGTCTGTTGCCTCTATCATGGCCTGCTGCTCAGGGAGGTGGGGGTGCTGTTGCTGAATCACAGCTACTCAGGAAAAGCAATCCAAACTATGCCTTGGAGAATGCTCGACTTAGACTTCTTTCTCTTTTTTGACAGTCCCATTCTGTAGCCCAGGATGCCCTGGAACCAAAGAATGTAGCCCAGGCTGTTCTTGAATTTCTGGCAAAATTCCTGCCTCTCTCTCTCTCTCTCTCTCTCTCTCTCTCTCTCTCTCTCTCTCTGTGTGTGTGTGTGTGTGTAATAATATATGATTCACTCTTTGAGGTCTGATACTGCTTGTTGCTAGGGTAACATATACTGACCTCGAACTTGTGACAATCCTCTTTCCAGTGATCCCAACTCTTTTAAAACCTTTGTTACATTCGATTCATTCACTTCATTTTTTTTTTTTTTTAATCTCTCCTCACTTGCAACGGTCATCACTGGTTGCTGCGGTGGACATCAATTCACAGTTATTCTACAGGAAAAGCCATTCAAACCAGTCCTTGGAAAGGCTGGGCCGTTTCTCCCTTCTTTCCTGTCAGCAGACGCAGAGCGGTCAGCTGCAAGGTCTCACTGGCCTGGCGACCCCAAGCCTGCGAGCGACTGGAGGAAATGTTTAACCTCAGCCAGGCTCCGGCCCACCGGCCTCAGCGCCTCCCACAAAGCCGCACCGCGCTGTCCCGAACCTTGTCTGCAGGCGGGGCCGCCGCTGTAACCCGAGCTGGTGAGGGGTATAACACTGCTCCTCTCTCCAGCGCCGCGACCAGAAAAGGGGCGGAGCCTCTGGCTCTTGGCCCTCCTCCCTGGCCCTCGGCCCGCCCCCCTCTCAGCCCTGCATCCAGCTCTCTCCAGCTCTGCACCCTGCTCTCCCTTGCCCACCTGCAATCACGGCCCTCGGCCCCGCCTCCTCGGCCCTCCGCCCCTCCCTCCCTGGCCCTTGGCTCCGCCTCCTAGGCCTCCGCTCCGCCCTCCCGGGCCGTTCGCCCTGCCTCTTTGGCCCTCCGCCCCTCCCTCCCTGGCCCTTGGCCCCGCCTCCTCGGCCTCCGCCCCACCCGCCCAGGCCCTCCGCCCCGCCTCCTCGGCCCCCCACCACACTTCCCAGACCTCGTCCTCCCTGCCCCGGCGCGGCCTCCCCGGCTGGCTCGCTCTCGCGGCGGCCCTCATCCCGCCCCTGTGCGGGGCTCCGCGGCCCTATCGGTCCCGCCCTCCTTCCTCCGCCCTTCCTCCTCTGCGCCGCTGCGCACCGCCCTCCCTGCCGGGCCAGGCCGGCGTGCGCCCTCCCCGCGCGTCTCTCTGCCGGCTCAGCCCTCCGCGCGCCGCCCTGCGGCCCGGCCTCCTCAGCCCCGGCCCGCCGCTCGCCCTCCGCCGCCGCCGGCCGCGGCCGTCTCAGCCGCCGCCTCAGCCTGGGCGGGCCGGGCCTCCGCCGAGGGCCGTGCACCGGGACTACGAGGACGGGCTGCGAGCGCAGTAAGTACAACTTTCCCGGCCCGCGCCCCCCGCGGCGCCGCTGTCACCCTCGCGCCCTCACCTCGCCTCCCGAAAGTTGGCCCTGCCCGGGGTCGCCTCCTTCCCGGTGTCCTTGGCGAGCGACTTTAGAGGCCACTTTTGTGGGCGAGGGGAATGCGCGGTCGGCCCTCTCCCTCTCCAGATGGAAATCGGATGCTCGCCTGGAGGGAGAGCTTCCCCTCTGGAAAAGGAAAAGTGGCGGTTGGAAGGCTTCTGCATTTTGTCTGAACCGTAGCCGCCCTGCCTCCCCGGTGGCCAGCCCCTCCGGGGAAGCGAGTCGCCCAGAGGCGGCTTGCAAAGTTGGCTGCGTCCTGCACCCTGGAAACTTGCAGAGGGCAATCATAGGAGGCTCAACTTTAAGGGTCGGGGGCTTGGCGTGCGAGGCCGCTGCGGCCCGGTGGTGGGCGGCGGAGACCAGCTAGGGGCTGGGTTGCTCATTTCAGCATCGCCGAGCTGCCCGGGGTTGCGGAACCACTACTTTCCCAGCATCGAACAGCATCAAGGGCTCAAGCCCTTGGATCCTAGGTAGGGTTTAATCGCAGTCAGTTCTGGTCCTAATCTTTGGAGGCACAGAAGGAAATATGCAGGACACGTTTCCTAGCCTACTCCAGCTTGTCAGGTCAGCTCTGCCAACACATCAAAGCCTTGCGTTAAGGAGAAAAAAAAAAAAAATCCCTCCAACCCGCTGACAGCAGGGACGAACACTTAGATACCTAACTGTAGATTGGTGCTCAGCCATTTTTCATGAGACACGTTTTGTCCCAGGGAAGTATATTAAATATGTGGTGATCTCTGCGTTTCTGCCCAGTTTTGGGATGTGTATGTGTGTGTGTGTGTGTGTGTGTATGTGTATGTGTGTGGGGGTGTAGGTAGTTTTTCTTTCTTCTTTAAAAGTCTTTAATCTGTGGTTGCCAGGGGTTGTGATCGTACCTTGGAGGCACAGAAAACCGGCACCTTTCCTGTTTTGTTTTTTAAACCCAAAAACCTGTTCTTTGCTGGAGGCAATCGGGAATGTCAGCCCACTGCAGGGTGGGGGTGGGGGTGGGGTGCTGATAAACCCAGGAATCAGGGCTCCGGACAACTGCGCTAGCAGTTTGGGAAGTGGTTTGTGCTTTATCCTCTAGTGGTCATGTTAATGGTTCTTGTGATCGTATATATTTCCATGGGGAGCTACCCCTAAACCTCAAAAGTACACACGGCCAATACTCCATTTAAGAAGACTGGACACGCTTTGATGATTCTTCTACTGGAGGATCAGATTCAACACAGTGTAATTTGCAGTGTAGGTAATTAAATCTTTTCTAAAAATCCTCCCAATCAGTCACCCCTCCCTTGAAGAGTCTCAAGATGGTACTTTCCGTACCGGGCTCAATTGGCCATAATGGACTGAGATCTTTGCCATCAAGCCCTGTTTCTGGGCTACAGGAGCTTTGGGGGACAGCAGAGAGCCCCTAGAGGGAGCCAAGTCACGGGGCTGACTGTGCAGATAGGAAAGGTTTTCAGTTAGTGTCAGTGTCCTGGAGAGACTCAGTTCCGAAGGTGCCCATGCCATTCCTGGGGTCACACTACCTGAATTCTGCATTTTTTTTTTTTTTAGAGCTGTTTGGAAATTGTAGATTTAGCATCATACAGGGTTGTTGTGTTGCTTTTCTTTGCATTTTTGTCTTTAGAGTTTTAAAGCTTATGACTTTTAAAATCCTAATCCTCCGTGCTCACTTTTATAGCCTTTGTATTTGGTGGCATATGTTAGTGCTTGACCTGAGTGCCTTGCTTTCTGAGAAATGGTTAATTTCTTAAGAAAAGGTTTCCTGTTTCTTATTGGACTTTCTGTTGTTTCATAGAATTTGGGAGTAAAACTATTGTTTACTGCAGGGTATCATTGCTCTTTTTGTTGGAGTTAATTTTGGCAGTCCGGCTTTGTCCATTTATAAAATGTTGAAGTCCCAGAAAAATTTGCAAGTGTTCAAAACTTGGCCAAGTTCATTCTAGGTGGAGGTGGAATAGGGTTGAGGTGTGGATAGGAAACATTAGAAATTATAAATACAGGATTTGAATTAAAGAGCAATGTATCAACTACTGGCTCTTCTTGGCTGTTACTTTGTTTCAGTCCTAAATATCCTAATGTAGAAGTAGTTCCTAGTGTTCTATAGACTTGGGAGGGATGCCTCCTAGCAGCTAGCCAGACTTGTCAGCATCCAGGGAGCCAAGAATGGTCCCCGTTTCTCTAGCTTTGTGATCTAAATTCACTGCCTTTAAGATGGGGATACTACTGTTATCAGGAAAGCTATGATGGACAGGCACCTCAGGCGTGCCTGGCACATCTTCGTCTACAATGGCAGCATCTCCCATTTCTCCGGAACTTTGTCTGTGCCATCCAGACTTGCAAACTCTTCCTTGCCTTTTCCGAACGCATCTATCCAAACAAAGTGTCTTGCTTACTCTGCACTCTCTTCTGTCCATCAGCTCTCAGAAACAGTTGACCACAAAGTACTGGCTATCTTTCCAGCAAAGTAGCTCTCAAACCTGTTTGATTTTCAGGCTCTGCCATGTTGTCCTTTAGTTCAAGCCACTCTGACCTCTCTTAAGTTTGCCGGTCTCCTTTGCCCCTTCCTGCTTGTTTTCTTGACAATAGCCTGAAAAAGAAAGCCATTTCTTCTTCAGGCCTTCAAGATTCCCAAGAATCCTTGGAGTATGGTATAGAATCCTCAGCAGGCCTTCTTGTGCTGTTTCTTGAGGCCCCAGCCCCTCACCCACATCTCCCAGAATACAGGTCAGTTCCCCAGCAGCCTGGCCTCAGGGCCATTTTCCCAGCTCCTGAGTAATTCCTCATCTTTTGAGGACTAGCTCCAGTATGCTTCCTTATGGAAGTCTTCTCTGTCCACTGTTTTCACATCCGTTAGACCCATCTTACTTCTTCCACAATGACAGTCATTCTTAATCTGTCAAAATTTATAATTATACTGTATTTTATTGTTTTCTCCATCCCTTGTGGGCAGTAGTGCCTGCTTTACTCTCCAGGTCCTAGTGTACGTAGCTGTGCTCAGTAGAGAAAGTGGTGTAGTATCCACTTTTCATGTATACCCTCGTTTGAAACTGCATAGAGCAGTCTGTCTTCAAACTCACAGAGATCTGCCTGCTTCTGCCTACTGAGTGCTGGGATTAAAGCACTCAGGCACCGATCGGCACACCCAGGACATTTATGCTCTGTGATATTTGTGTTTTGTGTCAGAAAAGCCAAACTAGCCCTTCTGTGTTCTAATTTTGTGGATGATCTGGAACAGCCTTTAAGTATCAGGTAAAAACAATGCATTTTTGGTCTGTGGAAAACGCATGCTAATGAGACACTTTTAACTAGTGTTGCTCTTGTGATACTCTATGGTACACATTCTGCTTTCCTAACTACATACAGCATTAAACCAACTGTGTCTTATTAGAACAGGATTACAGAATGGAAATATGAATTCTGCTGTGCCTGATGTTTTGCAGTGTCACGTGGTTGTGGGCCAGACAGATGGTGTGACTGCTCAGTGCCAGATGCCCAAGGAGGTTGGGGAAGCTGCCACAGGCCAAGGAGGGAAGGGTCTAAGGATGCCCAGTGGTGTCCCGCCGAGTGTGATTTTCATCACCAAGTGCCATCTGAGCCAACTCTAGAGAGGAGCAACAGGAGCCACCTAGAGGTGGGGAAGTTCTTTTTCCTTTCTCACTAAAGTCTTTTTTAGCAGAAGTAGGCATGACCTTCCATAGCCAAGCAAGTGTAAAGCAGTGTTGGCTGTTTCTGTAGTGTGGTTGCCCCACATAAAATCCTGACTCAGTGTCTCATGGCTCAGCGATGCCTCTGCTGCTCAAGCTGCAGGTGCTCTCTGTTCTTACAATCTTCAGCATTGTCTCCTGACTTTTTCTTAAGTCAGTGTGTTTCCTTCAGTATCTCCTCCCCCTTGGAGCACATGTGACCCAGCTTCTTTTTTGTTGGTCAGGGAATGCACCAAGGACTTTGGATCTACTGCTGTCTTCCGAAGGGAGTCCTCTGCACACGGCCTCTAGGTCCCCCTCTGTGCTGGGATGGTGAACGAGATTACAGATCCTCTGAGCTCCTGCGGCATGCCCAGCCCCACGCTGGCCCAAGAGGAGGGCATGGTTGACCAGGACATGGTCAGGAAAAGGCTGCTTAGGTCTTCATGCCTTCATTTTATTCAGAGAATCTGGTCCCCTTCTTCGCTCTTCTTCCCACTGAAGATAGAACTGTACCTTCTATAAGGCCTCAGACTTTCCTGAGTGAAAGAATAGGAATGGTTTTAGGAAGGCATCTGGCATGTGACTTGCTTTGTGCAGGATCTCTGGGCCCCAGGACATTTGTATCACCACTGTAGACATTATTGTGGTTGGGTACCCTTGTAATTTTTTGGTCTCTTAGGTGTATATGCCCACTGGCTACCTAGAACTTGGACAGTTGCCTGGAGTGTCTTGGCACCAGTACCATTTATTACCTTTTATTTCCAGCCCAAATGTCAGATGCAGGTTGGTTTTAATTGTTTGTATGTTTTATACATTCAGGTTTTTATCATCAAGTTCAACATAATTAATTTTAGAGCTGTCCGGATTTTATGCATTGTAGCTTACTTTCAGTAAGCATTCAGTTTTTACATATGTATGTATATATATATATATGTATATATATATATATATATATACATACATACATATACATATATGTACATATACACACACATATATATATACACACATGTAGGTTATAACAAGAGGGAAGTTAAAATCACTTTCTTCCATATTTTATTCATGTAGACATATGCATTGTCTTTCTTGATGATTATCACTGGCTTCTGAGTGCTATATCAAATTTATCATTAAGTGTAGTAATTTTATTATTGGAAAATCAGTTAAAGTGAAATGATCTTTTCAAATATAAATATATATTCTATACTCTTACTGGGTAGACATTAGTCAGCAAAGTAAAGTAAGAATTTATTTATTTATTTATTTATTTTGTTTTTTTTCTGAGACAGTGTTTCTCTGTATAGCCCTTGGCTGGCCTGAAACTCACTTTGTAGACCAGGCTGGCTCCGAACTCAGAAATCCGCCTGCCTCTGCTTCCCGAGTGCTGGGATTAAAGGCGTGCACCACCATGCTCGGCTAAGAATTTATTTTTATTTATATAAGAATATAAATAATATTCTTACTATAGTTGAATAGATTTATAATATATGCAGCTCTGTTGTAGAAATACCATTGTGGAATAGGTTAGGCATAGTGTCAGACTCTGAGTTAAAACTCAGCCATTTAGGCAAGAGATTGTATTACTGGATGTATTAGGGTCTGTTTTGTATTTTAGCTTCCTTATTTTGATGTGTGTGGTGACTTTTCTTACATGTATTTACTTATTTTAAATATTACTATTGACTGCTTTGTGTAAATGTGTGAATCGCACATGTGGAGATGAGAGGACATTTGTGCGAGTCCTCGTTCTCCTCCTCAGTAGGTCCACAGACTTGGTAGTGAGCTGGGCTGGCTGAGCTGTCTTGCCAGCCTTATACTTTACTCAGATAAAACTGCAGTGAAGTAAGCTGTGCGTGCGTGACTACAGTTTTACAGGCTTTGGTTCAGGTATGTGAAGTCCTTGTCACCGCCAGCACACAGCCTATCCATCGTCCTCCTCCCCACGTGTCTCTCTGATAGTGCATCCTCTTCCCAGCCTCCCCTCCTTCAAACTCCCCTCTGCTCTCTGTCCGGTAGAAGCCTGCCTTTTCTAGGATGTGAACTGAGTGGGATCCTTGCTGTGCTGTCTTACTCATGTTGGTATTTATTTTTCTCACTCGTGTTGGTATTTGAAGCAGTGGGGCCGGGGGCGGGGGTAGCAAGGTAGTAGAGTGCTTCTGGCCTTTATATACAAGAGCCTGACTTAGTCTCCAGCATTGTAGAAGCAGGATGATTAGAAATTCAAGGTCATCTTCCCTTGCTTTTGAGTTCCAAGGCAGCCTGGGACACCAAGGGCAGTTCTTAAAAACAAACAAAAAAACATTCCATATGCATGCCTGCTGTTCAAATGTATCTCAACTTGCTAATCTGCTGATAGACTTCTGGGCTATTGCCTTTGCTTGTGAGCTTAGCTTTTAAAGAAAATGCCAAAATGTTTTCTGAGCACACTCTACCATTTTACATTTGTTTTGCTTCTTTGCAGTGTTTGCCTGGCCTTAAACTGGCCTTCTTGCCTCCCTCCACCTCCAGAGTTGGGGGAAGGGGCTGGGGGAGGGTGTTTGTAAGCAAGTGTGCACCACCATTGCACCTTCTCTGCTGTATGTAACACACTCCTGCCTTGCTGCTGCACTTGGTATAATCAGTCTCTTTTTAGAAAGCGTTTGGGTGTCCATTGGTGCATTTCATTGACACATGTCTAATGATTGATGTTGAACATCTCTAAATTCACTTTTATTTGATTTTATTTGTATCGATGTTTTGCTGGCTCGTGTGTCTGTGCAGCATACACATGCCTGGTGTCCTCTGAGGCCAGAAGAGGGTGTTGGGTCCTCTGAGACTGGAGTTACAGATGGTTTCGAGACACCATACGGGTGCTGGGAATTGAACCCTGCTCTTTTGTGAGAGTAGAAAGTATTCTTAACTGCTGAGCCATCTCTCTAGCCCTGTTCATATTCTTTCTGGGTTTTAAGATCGAATTTTGAGAGGTTTTGTGTATTGGGGTGCAGTCACTCATCAAATAGATTTTCTGCCAAAGTGTCTCAGTCCAAGGCCTGCCGTTGACTGTGTGGGGACTTTCTACGAGTTTTACATTTCCATGAAATCTAACCTATGAGGTTTTTTTCTTTTTTTTTCCTTATATTGGTGGTACTTCTATAATGTGGTACTCAAGACTTACTTGTTAACCTAAACTCATAACTGTATGTCCCTATGTTTTCTTCTAAAAGTGTTATAGCACCAGGTTTTAGATTTACACCCATGATCTGTCTTGAGTTAATTTTTATACAACTGTGCATTATGAGTCCAGGCTTATTTTCTACATATAGAAATTCAGTTGTTCTCACATTGTTTATTAGAGTGCTTTTGTCTGATAAATTCTCCCTTGCCCCATCTCTGAAGTCAGTTGTCTGTTAGTCAGTGGCTATTCTTAGCTGAATGGAAGCTGAATCCCGTTCTTGATTATATGTTTGGGGCATGTTTAATAACACTTTTGGTCTCTTTACTGTGACCATATGGAAACCTTTCCTTCTCAAAGCTTCTTTTATGTTGTATTTGATTTGACTTAGGATGCGGTTCAGCAGTGAGATGCTGTTGTTACAATGATGCAGTCACAGCAGGTCACAGATCTGTTATTGCTTGTCAGTCAGAGTCTGCAACCTCTGTCTTCCATCCTAAATCCATGCCTTTCTTTTCTTTTTTCTTTTTTTCTAGCTTTATCTTTCCTTTCCTCTGTTGTATTTTACTGAGCTCAAGGCAGATGCTAGAGAAAGTGTGCACTTCAGTTGGAATCCCAGGGCAGGGTAAGGAGATGGCTCGGCTGTTAAGAGGCTCCACGCCAAGACCTGTGAAGGCGTTGTCAGCCCAAATGGGGCCAACTTTTGGCAACATTCACAGTCTGACCTGTCTTTGTCTTAAAATAGCTCTTAGCTGGCACTGTGCTGCCCACCTGTAGTCCAGAGGCAGGTGGATCTCTGTGAGTTTGAGGCCAGCCCATCTACCTGGCACGTTTCAGACCAGCCAGGACTACACTTGATTGAGTCCTGTTCTTAACAAACAAGCTTCAACACATTCTTCCTAGTTGCCGTCCTCCCCGCATTTGTTCGCTTATCTAAACAAACCACACACCTTCCATGTTGGAGATATAGCAGAGAAAATGCAGAGAGTACCTGTTGCTGTGGACTAGTGGGGGAGGTGGGTGGTCAAGGAGGGAGTCTTTCTACATGTTTCTGAGTGTTTTAGCCTCTTCTCTTTGTAGGCAGTAGGTTGCCCGTGGGCTCTCTGAGCTCCTCTCAAGATGCCTCGTCATGAGCCTTTCTCTTTGCGTTTGCATTCCTGAGAAGTACAGAACTTACCCAGTTCTGAAGTTTAACCCAAGAGGGACAACCTCTGCTCTACATTGCTTTTGCTCTGACATTGAAACATGGCTGTCCTTCCTCATCTGCTCCTCCAGAGCTCCAGATCCCGCCTGCCCAGCCACATGGCCGGCCTTCAGGATGCACGTGGCCACTTCTTCCTTAGTTCCTACCCGGGCCCATGGCATACTGGGCCTCATGTTCCTGCTTCCTTGTCTCTGCCACCCCGCTCTGACTACCTTATGCACAGCATAAGGGTCCTTCTCCTTTCCCCACAGCCCAAATTTGTCGTCTCTCACACAGACCGTGACCATTCACCTGATGTCACCCTGCACGCATTGCTGACTGGAGAAAGCCCTGCTCCGTGGGTGCCTGCAGGGTTAACTCAAACTCTGGGATGTACACAGGACTTATTCTTTATAAGCCAGCGTATTTAATGTTACCTCTCCGCCAGTAACACTGGTGTACTTTGTAGAGAGCACAGCTTCATATGACTGGTGCCAGGTGAAGTGCAGCACTGTCCCCTTGCTTGTCACACAGCTGAGGACAGGCAGTGCACTGAGCCTGACAGATAAAGAAAGCAAAGCGGGCAGCTCCTCACCAGCTGGCCCCGGTGGTCAAAACGGTCAGGGATCATTTCTATAGGTTGTCACCTAGGACCTACCTGTCTCTGGTCTTGCTCTTACTGTAGGCTCTGGTGTCCTGCCCTAGCATGGGCAGGTGACTCTCCTGCCTCCCTGCTTCATCTTCCTTCCACATCTCACCCATCCTGTGTACCTAACAGCTGGAGCAGGACCAAATGAAGGTGTCTTGCAGTGATGCCTAATAAGGCACCCTGTTTGTTCGTGCGAATAAAAGGTTCTGCCCAGTAGCCTTAAAACCGCCCGGCTGTGCTTGTCCCTTGTAGGGGTGCTCACTTCCCTGGGAGCTAGTCTTTCTATAGGCATGCCTGCTTCTATTCCTTTGTGTGGTAATTTTGGAGCACTCTGCTTCAAACAGGTGAGCTTCTGAGGGGCTCTTGTTGGCTCATTTGTTCCTCAGTTCAAAGTGACTAAGCAGGCTGTGAGCTCACTCGCAGTCAGTCCCCCGTTGCAGTTCAAGGAGTGGAAGTAGGCTCTTTGAAGCTCCATAGCCAGTAATGCCCTTGCTGTGGGAGTTCTGTGTGGCGTCTTTTTCAAAAGTGGAGCAGCTTTGTCTGCATGAAAGTCTCCCGAGACCAGAGGCTTCTTCATAATGTTTTTGTGGCCTTGCGGGACCCCTAAGTGGTCCCTGGTGTCCAGGCTCACTCCTGGCCGTGCTTCAAGGCTTTGGTGCATTCGTCTGTGGCCCGCCTTTCTGTTCCTGGCAGTCTCCTGGCCCCTGAGCTCACCTGGGCCATGCTTTGTTCAGCGTGCTCGTCGTCCCACACATTCCGATGAGAGTTCCTGAGTCTCTCCCTCTGTGCCCTGGCTCACCATTGCTGTTTGGCCTTCATCCCTGACTCTGGGAGGGTCAGACCCTTCTAGGTGAGGGGTAGTGGCTTAGGGGATGAAGAAAATAAAAGGAACTTTCACTGCTCAGCTGCTTTTATTAGTCCTTTTGTTTCTGCAATCATGTCTGTGTTAGCACTTGAGCGGCACTGAGGTTTTCGTGTTCAGAGATGATGGATTAACAGTATTTGTAAAACACTTCAGAACGATGTTTTAAATGCAGCAGACATAGACTAGTGAGTGTGAAAAGCACCCACACAGGGGAGTTTTCCCTCTTCTCAGAGTAGCATCTGTTCTGTCTGCAGCTGAGATGGGAGAGCTCAGGAGTGAGGCTTCCTGGTCTGGTTCACGCTGTCTTCCCTGCAAGTAGATCATGGGACTTCTAGAAAGCAGCGTCCCGCCATGTTGGATGTCTATTGGGTATGCATGTAGGGCAACTGTTTCTCCTTGGGTTTTTGATGTAGTTGTCTGTTGAAGGAGCTCACTGTCTTGTCTCAAGCAGAACATGCAGCCAGTGCCAGGTGGAGAATTAGGCAGCGCAACCCCAGGCTTCAGCTTCTAAGGGGTCCCATTGTTCTGACCATTTGGTTTTTCTCATAAAAATCTCACCTGCACTCCTTAGTGCCAGATCGCTCACTCAGGGCCATGTGGTGTGCTCAGGCGTGATTATAGACTGCAGTCATGTTATTGGTGACTTTGAGTCCAGGTCCTTTATTGCTTGTTTTCCAGTTTTTTTCTGTGATGAATGTATATTTTATAACTAAAGAAAGATACTATTTGCGGGATTGTTTTATTGTTTGTTTGTTTGTGTTTATTTTTATGTGCTTGGAATTGAACCTAGGGCCTCCTGAATGATAAACATGTTCTCTACCACCCCATTATATTCCTGGCTCAGAAGAGACAGCGGCAGGTTTATCCATGCCTGGGAAGTTGCCTGCCAATTAGATTAGACCATGGGACATAGGAAAGGGAATTGAGCAAGCAAGCAGTTGGGGCCATACCAAAACAGCTGTGCCTGTGGCCCATGTCTGCTGGGGTCAGAGGACAAGGTTCGGCCTTGTTGGTTTAGTTTGTCATGGGCTGACCCTTTGGTCCCCAGATTCGTTCATTCCTGAGGCAGTTAAATACAATGTTATCTTCCAAGCAGACTGACTAAGGATTAATTTCAGGTCTGAGTCTGAGTGAAACTGTTCTCAGTGAGGCCTTAACTTCATTTGAAAATCAGTGTTCCTCAGTGCTCCAGCAGTGCTCCAGCAGTGCTCCAGCAGTGCTCCAGCAGTGTTCCTCAGTGTGGCTGCTGGAGGGGAGGGATGGCCTGCTAGGACTTGAACAGTTCACACTCTCCCCCCCCCCCTTACACACACACCCTCCCCCCGCCGCCCCAGGATGGTGTGTATGAGGAGGTGAAGTCTGGGAGGTGATGAAGTTGTGAAGGCAGATCCAGATCCCTCATGCTCTTCCATGAGAGTTAACTGTCTAACTACAAGAGAGGAATCTAGTTAACTATTCCTCAACCGTGTGAAGACGTGGCACAGGAGGACCCCCGAGAGGCAGAAAGTAGCTCCCACCTGACCTCCAGCCATATCTCTCGACCATGGAAATATAACTTTCTGTTGTTAATACGCCAGCAGCCTATAGTGTGCCCCATAGGAGCACTAAGGGACTAAAACAGAGCTCCTGTTCCATTGGCTTAGCTTCTTCTCTGAATGAGGGTGAGAAAAGGCATCACCTGGAGGTGAAACCACGTGATTTCAAGGTCTGGGTGCAAATCAATGCAACACTGTGGGACATGCAGCCCCAGGGTGGGCAGCACGCTTCGGGGCCAGGGAAATTGAAGGCAGAGGAAACGTTCCTGCTGCACATCGCTCTCAGCGTGCTGCACACGCCCTCTGACTGATGGTTTCCCTGGATGGTGCAGGTGGGCAGGTGAGCAGCAGGAGGAAGAGGGCGAGGAATTGCCCAGCTGTGAGGTGGGCAGTGTGCTGCCAGCCCACAGAGCAAGGGCCTGTTTGAAGGAAGCCTGACATAAGCTGCGGTGGGCTGAAGTGATTTGTAATGTCTTCTCTGAAGCGCTTTCCCTAGAAGAGAGGCCTGAGGTTTAAGTGTAGTCCATAAAGTCTGAAAGGCAGGAAACTGCTCCTACATACCTTCCACAACTATCCTTCCTAAGGCCAGTGCAGGAATGGAGGACACAAGACAATCCTCGACGCTCACAGTAGTTCTAAAGCAACCCTCACTTCCCTAGTGTGACGTCCACACATGCAGAAGTCACGGCTTCTCCCTGGGCCAGCTCTGTACCCTGGCTGCCTCTGTGAGATGATAGTGCACGTGAGCTCAGGAACACGATCTTAACGTGTGCCGTTGGTGCTGGTGGATTGGACAGTGCTGTAGCTCACCACAGGACAGTGCTGTAGCTCACTCACAGTCTGTCCGAATGCTGTGATAACCCGCCTTCTCTCCCAAGTGCTCTGTTAGGAGGAGGGGCCAGGGATCTGAGCAATTCTAGGATCATGGAGCCAGAACTACACTTGAGGAAAGATAAGTTAGCCTGGGGAAAATTGAGAGTTCCCTCAAGTTTAAAAGGAAAATCTACTCAAGATAGGCCTGATGGGAGAAGCCCCATCCAAGTAGAACTGCAGGGTGGAGGCACAGTGTTCAGAGATCACAGTCCCTGGAAAACTACAGGTGGCTGTGTTGTTTTCTGGTTCCATGTACCTTGGGGCTGGGAAGAGTGGCATGAACAGGGCGAGCTATAATATTCCAGCCCTGGGGTGAAGACGGCCTTCTAAACGTTGTCCACCTGTGTTTGCTAGCAAGCTTATTTATGAAAACCGCAGGTGGTGGTTGTTTCTGCTTGCATTGTTTTAAACTAAAATTTCTGATTATTCAGACCGTACCCTGGAAGTGTTGAGATTGAATTAGAGTTACTTGGCCTTGCTCAGTGTCTCAGTACAGTTTATCAGAGCCTCGCCTGTTTATGTTTACTCAACAGACGCCACAGCATTCATGTGATGCTGAGGAAGCTATTTGTGTAGTAGTTGACAAAGAGAAGGACCTCTGCATCTTAGAAAGCTTATCATTTAGCAAAAGCTAAACTTTAAACAACCCCTGCCCCTAGACTGACCTGGGTATGTGTACACACCAGTAATTCCATCACTGAGGAGACTAAGGGGTTAGCACTTCTGTGTTTGTCAACCTGAACTGTCTAGTGTTTTCATGCCCACCTTAGGCTACAGAGAAAGACCCTGCCCAAAAATGAAGGCTTGGGGTGGGTGTGCAGCTCAGTGGTAGAACACTTGCTCAGGTATCGTGTGCAAGGCCCCAGTTCAGCTCCATAAAGTATAGGAAATACTTAAGTGTGTGTCACTCGCTAAATTAAGAAGTAGAGGAGTGTCTTAGAAGACAGCACACACCAAAAACCAAGTTAGAGGAGGAGGGGGGATGTCAGGTAGTGGTGCAGAGGTGGATGTGGTGGGAAGCTGGGGAAAGACCACTGCAGCCTGAGGATGTGGTAGAGGCTGGTCCAGGACACACCCTGCTTCCCCTCTCCTCCTTGAGGACATTGAACAGGTTGAGCCCGGCTATAACCTGCCTCTAATCTGCAGTGCTTATCACTGATAGTTTTCTCTGTCACTTCTATGTTCTGAACTTACTTCCCTAACTCGGAGTGGCTGGGTCTGCAATTGACCAGAGCAGTTAAGAATCAAATTAGATATCAACACAAAACTGGATGGGTGGAGAATCTTGGGAGATAGCATAGTAAAGTCATAGAACTGGTCTAGGTGTCCTGAAGGGTGTGGGCTTTGTTGCAAAGCAGTAGGTTGGTTCAGGCTGTTGCATTCCCTTCCACCTGCTGTGGTGGCACAAGCTGGGTGGCTGTGCCTCCCACTGATGGTGCACACCTGGAAGACCTCTGGCTTGGCAGCAGTGCCTGGGAGAGCTGTGGTTTCCAGATCGCCCACTGTCTTCCTGCTTGTTGCTCCTCATGAGCTGATTCTCCCCACTGGGGTTCTTCAGAGCAGCAGCCCTTTTGCCACATTTGTGTCTGCACCTAACTTGGTTCTTAACTTTCATAGGCAATAATCAGATCTGCTTGTTTATAGTTAGAAGTAGCTCAAAGCTGAAGTGAGCAGGCCACGGTCATCAGCAATGAGTGTTGGAAACCAGATTGAGAGACCTTTCCTTTCCAGCCTGCTTATCAGGGTCCTTCTGTTGAGCTCCTCAGAGCCTTTCACATGAGGGATTCTCAGTTCCTACCAGTCAGCAAGCACAGCAGCCTCGCTCAAGGTGACCTCACTTGAAAGGGCTGCAGTTGTGGCCACACCATGTCAGTTGCACAGAGAGCAGCTGCCTGGCTTCTGTGGGCCTTGCCTTGAGCATCTTGTCTTTTGCCTCCCCTCTGTGCTAGAAAGCCCGAGCTCTTAGTAATCTCTCTCATTTGATTTTATTTTCTGGGAAAATAGCCCAGGATAACTGCAGTTCATATTGGTGACATTTTTATCTTGCAGAATCTGTTCCACTGAATGCTAGCTAGCAAATTAGGTGTGTTGTTTTAGTGAATTTAACTGGCAGTGTGACTTGCCAACTTAAGTGCACAAATTAAAATATGTGTATGACAAAAGACTGAGACTCTTCCGTTACAAACACATTTCCTGCTCTTTCCAGAAGTTTCACAGTTGGTCCTTCACAGATTGTCTGGAAACCATCTGGAGTCTGTACTGACTTTAAAGTCAGGACCACTGGCCTCTGTGAGCCCTGGGATTCATGGTGAGTCACTATCTAAAGTCCAAAAGTACTTTAAGTAAAATAAGGACTCAGCTTTGTGTAGGCTTGGCACATTGGTGACAGTGTTGACAAAGTCCCAACTCTCCCTTCAGTCTGGGAGACCTGGGAGTCATAGGTGTGGTAAACAATGTAGATGTTTCTGGGGCTAGAAAGAAGGATTTTTGTTTTTCAGGACAAGGTTTCTCTGTGTAGCCCTGCCTGTCCTGGAACTTGCTCTGTAGACTAGGCTGGCCTTGAACTCACAGAGATCTGCCTGCCGAATGCTGGAATTAAAGGTGTTATTTTCAGTTCTGGATAGAGATTCCCTAGAAAGTGGTTAGAAATAAAGATTATAAGTTTGGCCAGCAGTACAGGCAGCCCAGCCACCCTTCCAGGCATGTATTCAGCATTATCTGCTGGCTGACCTCACATATGTGGCAGTTGAAGACCAACTAGCTTGTCCTGGAGCATGTGGGTGAGAGGGGAATCAAACAGTAGGGACCTCTAGCAGTTGGCTCAACTAGAAGCAAAACAAGGAGACTCCACAACTGCCTAGAATCAGGGAGAAGAGTCTTGGCACAGAGACAGCCATGCTATCACAGAGGAAATCGCCTAAGGAGAGAATCTTTGATGATGAACAAATTAACACTAATCTTCCCAGAAAAACTGAAGAATTTAAGTAATGGAGAAGTTTTTATTTTAAAATATTTTTATTCATGAGCCTGTGTGTGTGTGTGTGTGTGCACGCATGCACTTGTATATACACTTGTGTGCATGCTTTTATGTGTGTGCACAATTATGTGTACATGTACATGCATGATTGTGTGTGCATGTGTGCACATTTGTGTGTGCATATGTGTATGTATGTGTGTGCACACTTGTGTGTGTGTGTGTGCATGTGCCCAATTGCCCAATCCCTTGGAACTGGAGTTGGAGACGTTTGCGGTTTGTGAGTCACTCAGCATTGGTGCTTGGATCTGATCTCTGATAGATATGATTGAGCTCCAAGTGTTGTAACCACTGAGTTCTCTCTCTAACCCCTAATACTTTTTTTCCCAATAAATGGTCATTTTATTCATGATACTATATGAATGGGCTGCTAAGTATCTATATTGAATTACAAAAACTTCTGTAAAACTATATCCACATTATTTGTCCAAGCCCATAGTGACAGGCAGAGGTGGGGCAGAGCCAGGATTCTAAGTCAAGGGCAGCTCCTGGTTTTAAACACTGTTCACACTGCAGCTTTTCTGCTACCAGGGCTGGGCACCTAGTGTTCTGGGTGCCATGTGAGTGATGGGCAGAGGCCATCCTGGAGACCAGGCAGACAGAGGCAGAAATGGGACAAGGCTATAAACCTTCAAACCTGCCCATGCATGGTACTTTCCCCTAAAAGTTCCATAACCTCCCAGAAGAGCACTACCGACTGGGGACCAAGGTTTCCAATACTTAGCCTATGGGCAGCATTTCATATTCAATTCGCAATGGTATATACAGATAATAGTTAATGAGAGCAGCTTGAAACAACATCCTAAACACTAAAAAACAAAAAGACTAAATGTAATTGGTCAGAATCAGGTTAAATCTTTAGCTGTAGGCATGGCTACCCAGCCCTGATAGTTATGGAATGTGGGTAGATGGAATCAGTTCCTTTGGCTCCCTTGCTGGACTTGGCTAGATGCAGTGTTGTTGAGTGGTTAGGGGTATAGCTCAGGTAGACACGGCTGGCTCTTGCATACAGGCTGTGTACTTACTGGGAGATTTGGTTTTAAGTCACTTAACCACTCTGCTCCTGCATAAAGCTGTCACTTGCCACATAAAAAGAACGATAGGAGCCTTCTCTTAAGTCTGGAGACAGCCCAGCGTTACAGATACCATTGTGTGATTTCAAGCTGAAGCAGGTATAGCAAAATGGACCCCAAACTGTTGGGTGTTGTAATTCCAGGAAGGTCCTAGTTAGTGAGTGAACCTTTGTTCATTCGGGCACTATGACAGGTGATAAGGTTTCAGAAACAGGTCACATACAAATCCTTGGCTTAAATGGCATCAAAGCCTAGAGACACCCAGCTCTTCAAGCTGAGTGCTTTACTGAGATGCATTTTATTTTCAATCAGAAACTGGGCATCGCTTCAAGATTTGCATGCAGCATGTAGCCGGTCTAGGAAATTAGTTAATTGTTTAAAACAAGCTTGAACATGCCAACATCCTAAAGTAATTTTGTGTTCACTAGTGGAATATCTTTATTGTTATCCCTTGATAACAATATTGAATGTATACTAGAGTCTCTGTCAGCACCTTGAACCACTCTCCTGTGTGAGAGGCAAGCTCCTCCTACCTACATTCCCAACCAGCTTCCCTGCAAGACACTCAGCTGTGGTAGTTTAGAAGATGACCTCTCCTCAGCATTTGATTGTACTCTCCCTGCATTCTTAAGCTCATGTGCTTAGACCATTAGAAAAGAAAGAAAGAAAGACACTAGCTGGGAAAGTTTCCACCCCGCTTCGAGACCGGCAGGCCATGTTGGGCTTCCTTCTGGAAGCAGCATTATGAGCAGGTGGCTTGTCCACACCGTGAAGCAGAGTAGTCAGATCTCTGGCATTTGGGAGGATTTGGGGGTGACTAGGGAGTGTTCTCTCCGCCAATGTTTACGACGTCATTGTGTTAGTATAAAAACCCAGCAGAGCTGGGGCTTGTTCTGATTAGAATATTTTCTTTGATTTGAAAACTAATCCCACCTACACCATCAGTTTCTGCTTGTAGGGAAAAAAGAGAGTTTTTCTGGTCAGCTACCCCCACCCCCCACCCCAACACACTTCAGGGCCTCCTCTTGTCCTTCTCTGATCCTTCAGAGTTGTTCACATTCCATGAGGTGAGGGCTCCATGGTATAGAAGAGGAGTGGGTGCAAGGCACAGCGCCGGGTGGAAGCCTGTGGGAGCGCTGGTGTGCTCTGAGGAGGTCCTGCGCTCACCTGTGAGAGCCCTAAGTTCATTGAGAAGGCATTGCCCTCTCTTGGTAGGGTTTCTCTGTCCACTTGGACCCCTTTGTAAACAGCCTGGGTCAGAGAGCTGTGCTGTGTTGTGCTGTGTGTAGAGCTGTGCTGTGTTGTGCTGTGGGTGACAGGACACTGTGTTGTGCTGTGGGTGACAGGACACTGTGTTGTGCTGTGGGTGACAGGACACTGTGTTGTGCTGTGGGTGACAGGACACTGTGTTGTGCTGGGGGTGACAGGACACTGTGTTGTGCTGTGGGTGACAGGATAGCTTTGGGATGTCTCCTCAGTGCTGGCCTGCTTCCTTATCGGTTTCTTTGTCCTGTAACATTCCCATCAATTTGAATATTTGCTCTCAAAAATCTGAGCTGACCTTTTGCTGTTTGCCTTGCTTTTTGTTTTTGTTTGTTTTGTTTTCGTACCTTCTGGATCACACCGTGGATGGCTATGCTATTCTGTTCCCAGGGCTCACTTCATTTTTAAACATTTAACCCTTTATGTTCCACTATCACACTAGATGTGTGTTCTGGAGTAAAAACAGTTTCTACTCATGTGGTTGTGGTTACTTCTCAATCTCTGCATTCTTGATGGTGTATGTTCCCTCCCTCAAATTGGGGTCCTAATTCTTTCATGAATTTGGGTGAATTATGATCTAGCCTGGGGAAGTAGACCCTGACCAAATAACGATCCTGCAGCTCAGCTGCTAAACTTTGTGAGACTCATTTTGGATGAGTTTAAGCAAATCAGTGGCTGAACTGTTTAAAATAGCCAACCACATTCTGTTCTTGGTCTGTGCTAGGCGGCTTTTCTGGTTCCCTATGCATTTAGCAGATTGTGAAACTTTTGGGGTGAATTTCAGTTCTTTAGGGCATGTGGGTCGGCGCTTGAGGTTAGAGGGTCAGGGTGTAGTAGAGTGCACATATCTCCCGAGAGCAGCGTGGGCTGAGGAGGGGTAGCCTTGGGTGGAAGCACACAGCTCTCAGCACGCACTGTCTGGCTGCACCGAGCCCTGCATGCTGCTTCCTTGCTAAGTGCTGCTGCTTAGCACTGACAGCTGCATGCTCACCAAGCTGCTGGTCTTCTGCTCTGTGTGGCTGACCCTTTCTGTTGGCTGTATGGCATTAATATTTGGAAGAAGTTAGAATCTATGGCCACGTACAAGGAGGGACTTGATTCCTAAAGATTTCCAACATCTGTCCACAGGTTTTAAGTGATCTCTCATGTTAGTTTTGTTGTTGCTTTTGTTGTCTGCTTGGGACTTAGCAAACATTTACTTTATATTATTTCTCTAGATTAGTTGTTCCAATCATGCTGTGGCCCTTTAATACAGTTCCTTATGTTGTGATGACCCCCAACCATAAAATTATTTTTGTTGCTACTTTATAACTGTAATTTTGTTACTGTTATGAATCACGATGTAAATGTCTGTTTTCTATGGTCTTAGATGACGTCTGTGGAGGTTCACAGGTTGAGAGCTGTTGCTCTAGACATTGGTTATGTCTCACAAGCTTTGCACAGTGAGCAGAAAAAAATCCATACCAGTCTCTTTAGTGCCTACCCTATTTTAAATAAGGCAAGAGTTTAGCAAGTGGTTATTATATAGTTAGTTTTGTTGTATCATTGCCTGTTGACCAGTGATCATTGGAGCGCACAGCAGGTAGTTCCATGCGTTTACTCGATTCTCTCTGTAGTCATCTTGTTGTCTTACCATTTCATATGGAATACGGAGCCAAAGGTCCTTTTCTCACCAACATTGCACATTGCTTTTAGCAGAACTGAGTTGCATGTGAAGAAAAATGAAAACACCCAAAGTGCTCCTATCCTTTCCTTTATCTTTGTGACAAAAACCCAAACTTAGGGATATTTCAGGTTTGTGTGCTTATTTATGACTTTATTCTTATTTTGTGGGTTCAAGGGTGTATCGCTTATGAAAAAACAAGCTGACACATTCTTGTTTTTATTTATTCATTTTTGAAAATTTCATACATGAGTATTGCACTTGAGTCATTTCTATCCCCTTCTGTCCTCTCTCTGTCTCCTTTCATGTTATGTTCCCCAACTCCCTCTCAAATCTATGGTCTCTTATTCTTTAATTATTATTGTTTCATACACACACACACACACACACCTGCTGAGTCCCTTTAGTGTGCATTGTTTATGTATATGTGTTTGTTTTGGGTTGAAGTTGGGTATCTGTCAGGGGCTGGTCCCCAGAGAAGACTGATTCCCCCCCTCTTAGCAGCCAGTGATTGCCTGCAGCTCTTCATCTAGTATTGGGGCTTGTGACATTTCCCTTGTCCACATTGGTATGCCAACTGGTTGTTTTCATTGTTCAGTTATATAGACCGTGTGTGTGTGTGTGTGTGTGTGTGTGTATGTGTCGGGGGAGGATCACAGCAGGTGTCTTGGTCTGGCTCTTTAAGATTTTAAATCTTCTCACACTGTAGAAATCTTTCCTCTTCTATGATGTTTACTGAGCCCCAAGTATGGAGTTGAGTTATAGGTGTACCATCTCAGGTATGGATTGTGTTGTAAGTGTACCATCCCAGGTGTGGGTTGTGTTGTAGGTGTACTGTCCCAGCCAGGGTCCCCATAGTCACTTGCTCTCTACATTTTAACCAGTTGTAGATCTCTAAAGTAGTCCACATCTCTTACAAAAAGAAGCTCCTTTGCCGAGGGGTGAGCACTATGCTTATTTGTAGCAGTGAGGATAATTCTTTCCATGGTTGGCAGGAAGACATTGACTTGCCTACTGGTGTGTGAGGTGGTGTTTGGCCACTACAGAGAGTTGGTGGAGCCTGAGCATGGGATGCTAACGTGGAGTAGAACTGGAGGCAAGGAAGCTTCTGGTTGGCTGATGCATCCTCTTTGGTGGCTCCCGGAAAGGAAGTGGGAAAGAGCTTAGACAGTGTCCTATTGTGAAAGACTCATGGGAGACGCACTGCGCCCTACGTTTCCTGGGGTCCTCCTCTTTGCTTTCTTATTTCTTACAGTCACACAGTTGCCAGGCCTTCATTTGTCTTGGAGAAGTGTTATCAGTGCAGTTGTTACAGAAAGACTGAGACGCAGTGGCATGGTGGGATTTGATCTTTCTGTTTGTGTCTGGGAAGTGGATGGCTGAGGAGAGCAGTGGGCGGGGAAGGTAGGACAGTTCGGGTGATCACAGGGGAGATGGCTGACTCTTCCAGGAACTGGAAGAAAGATGCCCAGGGCTATGTGTTAAAGCACATTCCCATGGCACCTGCTCCATCCCAGACAGCCTGGACTTGGTCAGAATTTCACAATGGAGCCCTGCTAATCTGAGCATGTGTTTAAGGAGATAGATCTCTTTGGATTTTAAATGCCTGGCTCTGGTAATGAGCTGGTTGTAAACAAAAAAAAAAAAAAAAGATGATGTAAGTTTTAGAAATTCTCCAACGGCTCACTTCCCACTTGGGCAAGTTTTCTTGAAAACAATACTAAAAACAGAGGAAGCTTCAAAAAGGAGGAGGTGTGTGGGAAGAGTTTGCTTTGGGTAAGAAAACTGTTTTCCATGGACAGTGGATCCAGGGAGCTTCAGAGCCTGTGCGGCCAAGTTAGGGTGGGTGTTAGTTTATGTCGTCAGTTGCTTCCCGCGTGATAGTCTCTTCCCATGTGGTTCTAATTCCAGTTTTCTTTGACCTTCCTTGGCATTTTGAACCTATCAAGTCACTTCATCTCCTGGAGGGGAGTGTCAGTGGGGCTTGTGGAAGAAAGGCTTCCTCTGATGTCTGGCACCACACAGGACACAGGAATCCCATGATGCTTTAGAGCCTGCTATTCTTCTTTAACAATTGGACACAGGCAGTACTGTACCTTAGTGTTGCAATGATAACAGTGTTTAAAAAATAACCAGGGGCAGGTGAGATGGCCCAGTAAGCAAAGATGCTTGCCACAAAGCCTGGAGACCCAAGTTCAATCCCCGGGACTCATATTTTAGATGGAGAGAACCAACTGCTGTCAGTCAGTTGTCTTGTGACTTACACTCACCCTCCAAGGCATATGTAAACACACACACTTGAGTGCACTCACACGCAAGCACGCATGTGCACACACACACACACACACACAGTAAATATTCGAAACTAATACCTTTTTAAAAACCAGGAAATCAATGACATTTGTGAAACAACTATGAAGTTCTAGTCAGTCCCTGACTTCTGGAAAGGGTGGCCTTGCGGCTGGAGCTAGCCATAGACAGGCGCCTGAGGCTCACGTTTTCTTCTGTCATTGGGACATACATATTTTTTCCAATCTTGTATTGTACCTGGGCGCTACAATTTCTTATTGTACTACTTCTTATTTACTATTTCATGTAATTTTGTGACTAAGACTTTTAAGAGTTGAGTTTTGTTGAGAGATGAGGGGTGGGAGTGTCTTTTATTCATAAAAAAGATAGTTTGTGTATGAGTCTGTTATGAGAATGGTAATATGGCGGACAGTAACTGGCCTGGCCCTAAACGTCCTATAAATAGATGCAGAGACATCTGTGAAGGGCACAGTGTGAGTGTGGCAGACACGGACTGCGTCAGCTCTCGTCCTGTAGCCAAGGCTTCTCTGACTCCCTCGCGCCTCACATTCTCCAAGCATTAGGCAATGGAGTGCTCGGTGCTGCCAGGCGTTCCCTTCTCAAGGAGCCAGGGGCTCATTCGTTCTCCCAAGGAGAAGTGTGGCAGGGTTTTGTTTTTATTCTCTAAAACTAACTCTCCAGGTCTCCTTCAGCATTTTTAGCCCTCACTTTAGGCAGTTTTCCAAATGCCAAACTGGTAACTAACTGTACAGGCAATTCCTGTGCTGTTGCAGGGAGCTCTGGGCAGCAGGGAAGGAGGGTGAGAAGAGCACTCTGGGCCATTAAGTGGTCTTTAAAGAAACAACTGAATTCCTTTTCCAAAGACACAAAGTGTTAGGTGAAACTACAGAAACCCACCCCTTCCAAGTGACTGGGATCAGAGGACAGAGTGGTAAGAGCCCACAGAACACTGTCAGGAGAACAGCCTGTGTGTCTTGTTTTTTTAGGACAGTAAGTTAACGTGGGGGAATTCATTATTTTTAAGGTAGAAATTGACCACCACTCTAAGAACACTGAGAGTGTTTTCAGCCTGCGTTAGCCCCGCAGGATAGCAGTGTGGTTCTGCCTTGCTGGCCTACTACCTCACAAGGCTGGCCTACTACCTCACAAGGCTGGCCTACTACCTCACAAGGCTGGCCTACTACCTCACAAGGCTGGCCTACTACCTCACAAGGCTGGCCTACTACCTCACAAGGCTGGCATACTACCTCACAAGGCTGGCATACTACCTCACAAGGCTGGCCTACTACCTCACAAGGCTGGCATACTACCTCACAAGGCTGGCATACTACCTCACAAGGCTGGCGTACTACCTCACAAGGCTGGCATACTACCTCACAAGGCTGGCATACTACCTCACAAGGCTGGCATACTACCTCACAAGGCTGGCGTACTACCTCACAAGGCTGGCATACTACCTCACAAGGCTGGCATACTACCTCACAAGGCTGGCATATTACCTCACAAGGCTGGCATACTACCTCACAAGGCTGGCATACTACCTCACAAGGCTGGCCCTGCTCAAGAGCCCTGCAGGGAGGGTCAGAAGCTAGGTCAGCCCGTGTGTCTGGCCGGTTCCTCAGAAACCGTTCGGAGTTTCAGGAGGCGTGTGTAGCTATGTTCAGTGGGGACTCAGGGACTGTCCTTTGCAACATGCTGATTTAAAGAACTACAGTGTTAGGTGGCACCACGCCACTGCGTTAGGATGCCCAGCCAAGCTTGCATTGACAAATAAGTTTGCCTGCCTGTACTTCCCATTGCTGCCTCTGAGAGCAGAGGAGCCACAGGGTGCAGCTAGGAAGGCGTGTGGCTTTGTCCTTAGTTGTCTGCGACATCCTCGGTGGCACTGAACCGTCCTGAGAGGCCTTTTAAGTGCAAAGCTCCCAGCAATCTCCTTTAGTGCACGCAACCAAGTTATGAATTAGGTTGCTTTTGGTATACCTGCTCCATCATCTTGGCTCCGTCTCTCAAACATGACTTACTGGTCTCAGGAGAAAAAGCAGCCTGACCTTGTTTGTGGCAGGTGAATCACTTATAAGCGAGCTGTTCATATTTTACAGGTGAGTAAACTCTTTAAGGACACCAATCAGAGTACCATGCCATAAATTCCTTAGCCCTTTATTCATTAGTGATTACATGACCTTCAGAGGTCTCATTTAAATTAATCTTCTGAAAAAAATGCATAGCCTCAGAACCTTCTAGTAGAGCTCCTAAGTCTACAGTTCTCCTTCCTTGCTGGTTCGGTTCTCATGCAGAGCCTGCTACGTGTTTTGCATTAGAGGAAACCCTAGTACCACAAGTGTTGAGAGTGAGGCAGTGATTGCAGCAGGGCCGCTGATCACATCCGTGTGCTCACCGAAGCCTGTGGCGTCCTGTCCGTAGTCCTGCTGTGTACTGAGGCCGGGCCGGGAAGCCTGCTCAGCAGTGCAGCTGCCGAGTGACTCTGTAATCACATCACAGCGCAGAGTCCGGCCCACAGCTGCCTCCTGGGCAGCAGGACTAGAGTGTGGGCTCTGTGCACAGGGCTATGGTTGAGGCTTCCTGCTGGGGGTGGGGCACGTGCATGGGGATTTGAACGACTGGGGATGGGTTTATTTGCATCCCTCAGGTTACGCAGGGGAGGATTAGATGGCTTACCTGGAATTTGCTGCTGAAGAGTTTTCCATTATTGCTGTTTTCTGTAATTCTTGACTAAATACCTTGAGATTCCTTTGACTTTTACCTTTCTCCCCTTCTTTATAAGATGCAGCTTTGCCTGTTGATACATTCCACAGAGCTGGGGTGTAGCTGTACACTCACCAGCCTGCCTGGCAGCCACCATAGGACATAGTCACTGTGGAGAGCATGGCCTCCCTGTGTCTTTCAGGTGCAGAAGCAACCCCCCTTTCTTTTAAATTCATTTTTTTACACTTCATATTCCATCCCCCCATCCACCCTCTGATTACTCCACATCCCACCCCTCCTCCCCACTCCTCCTGTCTCCACATGGAGGCCCCCACCCCCCACCCCATCTGACCTCTAAACTCCCTGGGGCCTCCAGTCTCTTGAGGGTTAGGTGCATCATCTCTGAATGAACACAGACCCAAAGGCCTCTACTGTATGTGTATTGGGGGCCTCATATTAGCTTGTGTATGCTGTCTGTTTGGTGGTCCAGTGTTGGAGAGATCTCTGGGGTCCAGATTGGGGCTGCTGGTCCTCCTACAGGATCGCCTTTCTCCTCAGCTTCTTTCAGCCTCTCCTAATTCAACAACAGGACTCAGCTGCTTTTGTCCATTGGTTGGGTACAAATATCAGCATCTGACGCTTTCAGCTGCCCTTTGGCTCTTTCAGAGAGCAGTCATGCTAGGTCCCTTTTTTGAGAGCTTCATAGCCTCAGTAATAGTGTGAGGCCTGGGACCTCCCCTTGAGCTTGAGAATACACCCAAAAGATGCCCACCATGCCACAGGGGCACGTGTTTCACTATGTTCTTAGAGGCCTAATTTGTGATAGCAGAAGCTGGATCCAGATGTTCCATGACAGAAGAATGGATATAGAAAATGTGGTTCATTTACACAATGGAATACTACTCAGCTATTAATAATGAGGACATCCTGAGTTTGCAGGCAAATGGATGGAACTAGAACATATCATCCTGAGTGAGGTAACTCAGAGCCAAAAGAACATGTGTGGTATGTACTCACTAATAAGTGGATATTAGCCTAAATAAACAAATAAATAAAGTTAAAAATACCCAAGATACAGTCCACAGAACTCAAAAAGCTCAACAAGCTGAAGTGCCCAAGTGAGGACGCCTCAGTCCCACTTGGGAGAGAGAAGAAAACAATCACAGGTGGGGAGGGAAGGACCTGGGAGGAAAAGTGGAGGGGGAAGGGGAAGTAGAGGGGAGAGGGGAACCTGATCTGGTGTTGGGTGAGGGAAAATGACTGAAGCCCTGAGGGCCAGCCGAAAGAATGGAAACAGGCAACTTCAGGATATAGGTTGGGGGGACCCCCCAGAATGTACTAGAGACCTGGAAGATGAGAGACTCCCAGGACTCAAGGGGAGGGACCTTAGATGAAATGCCAGACAGTAGGGAGAGGGAACTTATAGAGCTCACCTCCAGCAGGAAGACAGGGCATCAAGTGAGAGATGGGGTTGCCATCCCACAGTCACAACTCTGACCCATAATTGTTCCTGTCTGAAAGAATTACAGGGATGAAAATGGAGAGGAGCCTGAGGAAAAGAAGGTCCAGTGGCAGGCCCAAAGTGGGATCCATGGTTTTGTTTGTTTGTTTGTTTTTTAAGATTTATTTATTTTATATGTGTGAGTACACTGTAGCTGTCTTCAGACATACCAGAAGAGGGCATCAGATCCCATTATAAATGGTTGTGAGCTACCATGTGGGGGCTGGGAATTGAACTCAGAACCTCTGTAAGAACATTCATTGCTTTTAACCGCTGAGCCACCTCTTCAGCCCCTGCAGAAGCATCTAATTTTACTGTTACCTTTGATGGACAACAGAATAGCTTTGCAGTCTCACAACTCACTGTAACACTGTTTATGTTTTCATAGGGCTGTTTTTTTAATATTATTGTCTTATATTCAGAATATCTATTAAATCAGGTTTTCTCCATGAAGACATAATTTTAAAGAAATTTTTCTTTCTGAGAGTGATGATAGAGAAGAATTTTCACTTTATCACAAGTCAGCTTGTTAGGTTTCTACATTTGAAACAGTGATAACAAACTTCATGTCCTATATTTTCTTTTAAAAAAGAGATATATTACTTTTTATTTTACATGTATTTGTGTGTGCCTAAGTATATGTATGTGTACCACATGTGTACAGTGCCTGTAGGGGCCAGAAGCAGGTGTTGGATTCCCCAAAACGATAATTGCAGGTGGTTGGAAGTTGCCTGATATGAGTACTGGGACCTGAAGTTGGTTCCTCTGCAAGAACAGTTTGCACTCTTTGCCACTGAGCCATCTCCAGCTCTTGAAGCATGTAATTTCTATGAAAAGACAGATCTGGTAAAAGAGCATACATTTTACAGATTGTCTTTCCCTCTGTTCTGAATGGGGCTGCAGGCCTTCCCCAGACCATCCTATAGAGGACGTTAGTGAGAAGGGAGGGCTCAGTCTCCTACCCTCCACAGCTGTCGTGCAAGAAACCTATGGATGGAGGGTTTAGTGGTGATATCCCGTGCCTCTGGTAATGAGAAATGGTTTTGGAATAGTCTGTGTGTCTGTGTATAAGCCCACACACATGTGTGTATGTTCAGTCCAGTTCCACTTCCTAATCCATGTTGCTTTAATGGAAAATATTTTTTATTCTTGTATTTGGTTTAAAGGGTTATTTGATGAAGTTATTTTCAATACAGCTTGAAGAGAAGTGTGTGGTTACAGTTTGTACAGCAGATTTCAAAGGGCCGGGTGTGATACTCCATAGGAATGGCATGGGAGAACAGGGCATTTTCTGCAGTTCAAGTTGCCACAGTAACTGGCAGCAAGACACACTTGACTTGGCATCCAGGGCTAGAGAATTTCAGTGACAATAAGTGTCCTGATTGCATTCATCATCTTTATTTTCTCCAAGAAATGAGCTTTTGTGACCTAATTATGTTATTTCTGGTTTTAGAAGACCAGGAACAGTTTGTCTGTTTTAGCATTTTGAAACTTCATTCATTGAGTAAAGCTGAGGAGAGGGGACATGTCTCTGAGGAGCTGGGACTTAGAGATTTCAGTGTGACTGCTACTGGACGACTTAATGAAATGTGAAAGAAACAAGATGTGATGAGAAATGGAGGAATTGTCATATCCATTTGTTAATGTGAATTTCTAATATGTAAATACTGGAATCTGGTTTTCATGGATCACCGGTCTAGGAACACCATTACTTAATGTCAGCTCGTTACTGTTTTTCAGTTGTGCTGTGCTGTGCTGGAGTCTTACTTGGGAACAAGTGTGTGGGGACAGAGAGTGGAGGTTTTACTTGTACAGTCAGGCTAACCTGACCCTATCTATATCAGACAGGTGCCTATATACAGTAGGATAGGATTTCAGAAAACAAAACTTTTTCTTCTGGTTTTCTTCTGCACTACATTCTACAAGCTGGTGATCACTAGCAAGATCCTTTTCAGTAAAGCATAGATGCTTTGGAAGAGGTGGTAGAGCTTATGGGTGTGCAGGTATTCGAACCCCACATGTACATGGTCACCTACTTTAGAATATGTGGAAAATGGAGGAATCCATGGCCTGAGTGTTCACAAATAGCAGAGTTGAGGGATCAGCCTTGGTGCCCATCTGTGGAGGGATGAATGCATGGATGGATGAAGAAAAATTCACACACACACACACTCTCATGCATGCAGACACACATATACACTGACACACGTACACACTGACATACATGCACATAGGCACACACACACAGATACACATATGCACACATACACTCATACATCTACACACACACTGACATACATCCATGCACACATGTACACACATACACTGACACACATGCACACAATACACATACATGTATGCAAATTCATGCACATACTGACATATATACACACATGTGCATGTACACATATACATGTGTGCACACATGCAGGATGAGGTTTTATTTTGCCATAAACAAGAATGAAATGATGTCATTTTCAGGAAAATATAAAGAACTAAAAATCATCGTGTTAAGTAACAAAACTCACAAAGACTATCACATCTTTGTCTCCTGTGGGATTTAGGGGAGGAGAGACATGAGGAGGACCCTTCCTTAGGATGGACAAAAAGGGTCATAAGGGGATGAATATGCTCAAAGAACATTATATGCATATATTGAAATGTCACAGGAACACCCAGTAATTAGTACAATTAATGCACCATAATTAAAAGCCAAGAATCTATGGTTAGGAGAATTCTTTTAAATTATATACAGGATCCATTGCTGAGAAATAGAGTGTACCCATCCTGTGCCACTTAGCAGTTTTTGAGAAGCCCCTGTATTGAAATGTCACTCTGTACCCTACACATGCATTCAGTTGCTTTAAAAAAAAACACACAGCATGTAAGGTTGATCAGACCTCTCAAATTTTATTATATGATTTTTGAAAAACTGTTTTTTCATGGAGATAAATTTATTGATGTGAGCTGTTTATGAAAATGAAATTCTCAGAGTTTCTATGGGGCCAAACACACTGAACTCCTGAGCTTAGACTAATATGGAGTTGAAGTTTTTCATCTTAATATTGCAATGCATGCCTATGTGTGATGGAGCCCTGCTTCTGAGGGGGAGGGGCAGGGACCCAGGTGCCCCAGCAGCACCCTTGGTGTGTTTGGTCTTGTGTTGCTGTAGCACAATGCTTTAGACTTGGCATTCTCTGATGAAAGAGACTCACCTGTTCACAGTTCTAGGTCAAGCTTCTTCGTTTTGTTTTTCTTTTCGAGACAGGGTTTCTCTGTATAGCCCTGGCTATCCTGGAACTCACTTTGTAGATCAGACTGGCCTTGAACTCAGAAATCCACCTGCTTCTGCCTCCCAAGTGTTGGGATTAAAGGCATGCTCCGCTGCTGCCCGGCTTAGGCCAAGCTTCTATAAGCATCTTCTGTCTGCGTAGTTACATGCTAACTAGGAGGCACCAGGACAAAAAAGGAAAGGGAGACCCTGTGTGAGGAGCCCACTTCTGAGACAGACAATGGCATGAATCCATGCATGAGGGTAGTTCTCTCTTAGAGGCCCACCTCTTGATGCTCTTTAAATGGCAGTTGAATTTTAGTGTATTAAATTGAGTTGAAGGCATTTTGGAGAGGATGTACCTTCAGATCCTACCAATCTTTGTCTTAGACTCTTCCCTTTCCCTGTACTCATGACATCCAGTGGTGTTTAAGTGTTCACATGTTGCCATCGATGTGAATGGAACAGTCTTCATGGATTACATGCCAGTCAGAACTGTTTCAGTCCCATAACCATATTAACTTGCTATTCACTGCACCCCTCCCCCACTAGTGTTTTGGTTAGTGGATGCACTTGAGCTTGCCAGGCAGGAGATTTTCAGGAATGTTTCAGAACCTAGTTGTGTAAATGGATTAGAGACCTTTAACTTCCTTCTGTGACTAGAGTTAGCTGTGGTCTCTGTGGGGTGTACGAGCCTGGAGAGGTCAGACTGTGTTATCCCGACACAGCCTTGGATGGAGTTCCTACGAGGAAGAGCCTCCTGGCTGTCTTTCATGAGGTGAAGTTACTCACAAGTGCTTACTCACTTTTAGGTTTAAAACTTGGCTTTATAGCACTTGAAAGAGGTTTTAGTTTAGTTTTGCTCAATTATATTCTCTAAGGCAAAAATTGGTCACTGCAGATGGATCTTTCCCAACACACTGCCCACTGCCTGCTCTTTATTTTTCCTAAATTCTGGAAAAGTACATTTCTCCTCAAAGGCAAACGTTAGTTGTATTTTTTTTTTAATTTCTCATTTAAAAAAACCTGTAGTTTAAAGTATATAGGAAGTGTAAAGTATAAACTGATATAATAGTTCCAAGCGTCTAGAAAGTCTAAAATAGAATATAGGGGCTCTGAGCCTATGGAAACACCGCAGTGTGGATGAATATAGCAGTTCAAAGCATGTCGAAGGAGTGCAGTGTGCACTAGCACACCAGGGTGGAACACATAGCAGCAGGCAGCTCCAGGGTGTCTGGGTAGTACCCACAGTCACACTGCCCTGCCTCTTTCAGAGCCCCTGGGGGTTGTACTTGCTCCTTGGGAAGGTTAGGGAAACATTTTAAACCTCTCATTTCAACACTTGGACTGATTCTCCAAACCTTGTAAGTCCAGGATTCTCCATTTTTAGTATCACCTATTTTTCTTTGAAGTCATCAGTGTGGTCTTCAAACACACATACACACACACTCACACGGATACACACTCACACACACACACTCACACATGCATACAAATCAGACCAATCAAAGATCTGAGAATTAGAAGAAAATCACACCTTGAGGAAGGGCAGTCTTGATTGTTTCCTGACTTTCACCTCCTTCCCCCCTCTCTCCCTCTCTTCCTCCCTCCCTTTCTCTCCTCTCCCTCTCTTCTCAAGAAGTGTCCATTCTGTCATTTCAAACATTGTCCTGTCATATGGAATTATTAGTCTGAGTGAAGTCACATTTCATGTTAACAAATGAAGTGCCCTTTATTGGCAGACCTGAGTCTTCCCACTCAACATATTGGATATAAGAACATCAGTTTCATTGAAAATTAAATTATATATGCGTGTACAATATATGACTTGGTTTATAAACAATTCAATGACTGAGAACTATTGTTATTTTTATTAAAATATTATAACCTTTTGACCCAAATCTCATTCTTGTTCTAGAAACAGTCTGTGCATATTTTTATGCTAGAAGACTTCCATTCTCTTATCCTAAAGGATCTGACCGAGCACTCAGTGGGTAGGAAGAAGTGTAAGCCATTGCTTTTGTAGGTAAACCAGGACTCACAGTCACTCTCTGCACAACCCTAGTGACTCACAAGCATGCACAGAAAGCAGGGACTGTGGGGTGCTGCTGAGCAGTAGGAGGTGGGGTGGATTAGGCCTGGCCTTCTTCCTCTCCTTCACCGTACCTGTCTGCAGGGTGACCACATAAAACAGTGTAGTTCTGAAAACGAGACACCTTAGTCCCCTCCAGTGCTGCACTGGTAGTGAGCTCTGTCTGCGGACAGTTCTGCATGTTCTGTACTGCTTAGGCTTTGTCTGTACAGCTCCATAGTGTGTTCTGTGGACAGACAGAAACTCTGACAAGCAGTCCCAAGAACCAGTCGCACAGGAGACAGATCCCCCAGTTCACTCCAGTTCTCGACACTGGAAGGCAGGAATCGGGGTTTTCACTGCCGGCTTCCCTTGCACACTCTTGTTGGATGTGCTTTCTCTGTGCTTGCCTGTTCTTTGGGTAAGTTGATGTCTAAATGGGTGAAGTATTATTTTGTAAGATTTAAGCATGGCGTTTACATGCATTTAATCATGAGACTTCATGTCACTCAGAGACACTAGTTTTGCACACAAGCTTCCTATACTTTTAAAAATTATAATTGGTGATGCACATGCTAGATTTATATCTTTTTATGTTTACTAATATTGTATATATGCATGTGCATGAGATTTTTTTCATGTTAATAATTTCTTTAATCTTAAAATTAAACATTTAGCAATTCTCATTCTCAAAAGAGTCTTGCTATCTTAAATTATTCTTTGAAATAGCAGATAGGTACTTTACATTAAACACTACACTGCAAACCACTTAATATTTCTCTTGTTACAAAGGAGATTTCATAGAAGATAAATTATTGTAGATCATTAAATACTACCACCTTCAGACAAATGGAGCAGTAATTAATTATTGCTATTTCTATTCTGTTTCACCCCAAAGAACATTTGAATCATCCTCTCCAGAGCATAGTGGGATTTTTATAGCCAGTGAAGTACAATTCTGTATAGCACTGTCTCCAGTCTTAGGGAGGCTGAGCCCTCTAGCACAGCAGCCTTCTTCTGTGTTTTCTCACTGTGGCACATTGTTAGCATCTACACAGAAGCTCAACTGTTTTTGCTTGAGGGCATTTTGAGACTCAGATTTAATGCTGAAGAAATCATTGCATGATATGGGACTGGAGAATTCCTTCTAGACTTTTCTTCTGGATTAAAACCGACTATCTTCATGTGTCAGGAGTGAGTGAAGGTCTGTGGAGTGGTTACCATCTTTCTTCACAGACCCCTCTGCTTCCTCCATTCTGTGTAGTGTTCTCCTGTGGAGCCGTCCTTCCTCATCTTCTTTCCTACTGCAGCAGTCCAAGGCCTCAAGTTAGGGAAAGATGTCACCAGCATCGCAACTCCACCCTGCACTCCAAGAACTTGTTTTGAATGAGTATCAGGAACAAAAGCTTGGTAGAAATGAGCCTCGAGCTAGAAGATTTTCACTCTCTAAGGCTTGTTATTTCATGGAGAAGATTGGGTCAGACACCCATCAAGGCACGAACTTTAGCCAAAAGTCAAATTAGACATTCATGAGAAATTAGGAAGGAAGGTAGAGCCAATCACCTCTTCTCCATGAGCGGGTTCTTAGAGCAGCTGAGGCTCCCTCCTCTGTGCTGGGTCAGCTCTGTGGGAAGGAAGGGAAGGGCAGAGGCAGGCGGGGCAGGAGAGGAGTGTGTTCGCAAGCCTCACAGGTCCTGCCTGGGTGTCTGGGGGAGGAGCCACTTCAAGAGTCCAGTTCCCTGTGCCTGGGAATGGGCTCTGCACTTCCTGCTTGTAACGTTCTATTTCCTAATGATCTCCTCTCGTATTACCAGTTGAAGAGTGGCTTAATTTGCTCAGGCTTAATCCAATACCCACATTCCCTCATTAGCTAACGTTGGGCTTTTAAAGCTTTCACTACTGACTTCTTACCACCTGAGAAAGTTTACAGCACTGTGACTAAAAAGGAAGGTAAAATAGATGCAGAAATTAACCTTAATGAAAAGAAACTATAGTTCTTTCTTAAATGATTCTTGAATAAATGTAATTTTACCATTTATTAAAGACTAAGGAAAATGTATATGTAAATGAAATGGGTGTGCTGTCTGTGCTGCTTAAAACACAACACACAGGATAAGCATGTTATAAATGGTGGTCAGAAAGCATGAAAGGCCTTTGTTTTCTATGGCTAAGCCATTGTTTTCTGTGAGAAGTGTTTCTGCATGGTGAGAACACTTACTATAACTACCTTGCATCTGAGGCATGTGCACTGCTCTGTGTGTGTGTGTGTGTGTGTGTGTGTGTGTGTGTGTGTATGTGTGTGTGTGTGTTGTGTGTTTAGAACTTTGGCTGCAGTGAAGTCATATGACACAACATGAGCAAGCACTTCCAGAAACAACTCACCCTCATGCATTTGACATGAAGCTAATTTGTCATCATAGTGCATCCACAGACTTTGATTATGGTCAAAATTTTCATGAACCCTACATTCAATTACACAACACCATATGGACTTTAGCCAGCATCAAGTTAAAAATATTGCTTAATGAGCTTTGGTTTAGTCCAATTTAGCTATTCCCGAGTGTCCACAGGAATACATCACCATTGAAAAGAGTGAGTACTGGCTCTAGCTGGTTCAGAAAACGTAGTCATCTGCTTCCTAGAAGACTTTTCCTCTCCCTGATGTGCAGTACTCTCAATAAGAATAGATTGTTCTGCCACACCCACTTCTTATCTGCCTTCCATCCCCGGATCTCGGGAGTCCAGGACGCAGACTTTAATCTAGACTGTTAACTGATCAGGTAATCTAGGCTGACTGCACAGCCTGAGTAAGCGCCACTCCTCTCCCTCCCCATCCATCCCCGGTCTCAGGAGGCAGGGTCTTCCGGAAGTGATTAGGTTTTTAGAAGTCATGGGTAGAATTAGCACTCTTATGACATGGACCACAGAGAGCTGCCTTGCCTGTTTTGCCATGTGACAGCATAGCGGGAAGGCAGCATCCACAACAGGAGGCAGGTTGTCACCATAGAGTGCATCCAGTGGCCTGTTCTGCACTGGCAGCCTTTAGAACTTACTACATTTGTGTTATTAGTAAACTATCCATTTGTTGGCATTTGTTATATAGGTCAACACATGAACTTCCCGTTAGGATCTTTAAAGTGCCTGTCATAGGCTCAGTGCATGGTAGGCCTTTAGTGAATGCCTTCTTTTTATTTACTTAGTATTTTAGGGTCAAAAGACTACTTTTTAAAGTTGATTCTTTTCTTCCAACTTTACATAGACCCTGGGGATTGAACACAGGCTGCCAGGCCTGTGCAGCAGCCACCGAGCCATCTCGCCGAGTGACTGCTCTTTAAATAATTTGGTGCCACATTAATTCTTTTCTTGAGTAGTAGAGCACGTTAGCTAAATGCCTGGCTCCAGGATGTCTGGATTCAAGTCCTGGCTCTCTTGCAGTAAAGTGTGACTGTGGGCATCTGCTCTGAGAAGGTGGCAATGATGGTTATCTAGAAGAGCTTTTGGGAATTAAATGCACCTGCACATTTGGAGCACTCAGAGGGAGCCTGGCACCGTGAGCACGGTAACAAGAGCTGCCAGGCACCGGAAAATGAGAAGCCCCAGTCCCTGCTGCCCTTCACAGCGCTGAAGCTGGCAGTGAGTGAGTGAGCGAATGAGTGAGTGAGCGAGCACTGGGTCTGGGAGCTCTAACTGGCTGCACATCCATGTGTCACTTGGACATAATGGTGCTCACGCGTGTCTTACACACAGTGATAATGAGTTGAGTTTTAAAAAGCCATGGACTGTGATGAACATCCTGGTTTGTTTTCTTCTGGATATCGTGAGTTTGTGACATTTCTTTCCATAGTAGTTTAAGATCTGTGCAGTCTGTCCCTTGTCGGCTCCTGGACCCAGAAGAGGAGACTGTAAAGTGAAGGTTTCCCCGTGGTTGGAGCATGTTCTCCACAGGGCCTGCTGTCATCTTGGGCTCCCACAGATGGGTAAAGGAGCAGAGTTCTTGTGGCCCAGTGTGCCTGAGACTGCACCCTAGCCCCTCTCATGTTCTCAGTTCCTAGTTCCATCTGTACTGGTTACCACCTGTGGAACAGCATTTAAGTCCCTGAAACTTTTAAGTCATGTCTGTGCCATGCTGACAAAGCCATGAGCCACCACGTCATTCCAAACCCACAGTTAGAGTACACTGTGAACCTAGCCTGCTGACTGTTAATCCTGTCTCCCAGGTCACTGCCTCCCATCACTGACCCAGCTCAGAAACACTGCAGTGATAGGGCATGGAGCTGTGATCTGGCCTGTTAATTAGAATCATACTCAGGGAGTGACATTTTCTAGCAGTGTGGGAGGAATTGGTACTTACTAGCTGTGGAAACATTTTTTAAAACAACAAAGGCATGTGTTTCTCTTTAGCTGTGCTCATTCTTGCTGGCTATGACGTGTGATAGCATTTTCCAACATCTCAGTTTTTAAAGTGTTTTCTGATATACACTTGTTACTACAGTAAGTTTCATATGTTATAAGTCATTAATGTAGCAGTATTGAATAGGCTCACAGTAAGACTCAGAAATTCTTAGCAAAGTATAATTACCAGTTTTTATCCCTTGTTTGGTAGGTCAGTGAGTAGTTCTTAGAAGAAGAAAACGGTTTTATTTCTGTACCCATCATTTCTCATCTGAGTGAATGGCATGCTTCTGCGCTCAGGATGGTAGCTGAATGCGTGGTGTGGCCCTGTGGCTATGTGCAGTGTGCTCCTGTGCACAGCAGCAGTGGCTTCCTGGGAGGACTGAGCATCCACAGCAGCCTATAAGCAGAAACCCCGTCTCCAGACGTCTCAGCGATCAATCAGTAATCAGCTCTGAGAAATGCAAATTACAACTAATAAGGACGGTTACTTGTGATGGTTGTGTGATAAGCCCTGCTATAAGCATTCATATTGTTATTTGGTGTTGACAAATTTAAGAATTATTCCTGTTCTAGAGCCAAGGAAACTAATCGAAAGCTACCTGGCCCATGAGTAGCAGGGCCAGGCGATGTCAGATATGTCCTAGGTGCGACTTTTACCCTTGCAGACATCACTAATCGATGGTATTGCATGCTCATGCTGATCCTGATCAATGGACCTTTCTCACATCCATTTTGACATTTGTAGCTCAACAGTCAGGCTTACTAGGTCATATAAAACATGTGGCATGCTTGGCTGTAGAGGTGTCTATATTTAACTTTCTCTTGAATTATCCTGAGGTGCTAAATTGAGCCAGTATATTTGGAAAATAACAAATGAGACAAATCATTGCTTCAATCTAGAGGGAGAATGAACACACAGAATTTTCTATTGTAAATCTTGACTGATGTGGATAGTTGGGATTAATACAAGTTATTTCCATTTTAATAGCCTTTAAAAATCACTTCTATGTGGAAAATATTTTCATTAGTTATAAATATATATAATCAAATTATTTTAAATCATAATATATATATTTGAATATATATATATTTGAAAATTATTTTCAAATGGCTATTTGAACTAAATTTTGCATAAGCAGCAGTGATTGGTTATAAGGCTGCAAGACAAAAATAAAAGTAAAATATAAAATCTTGTTAGGATTAACATTATAATTCTTTGGCAGCTCTACTCAGATTATAGGCAGAATTTTAAAATTCTAAGTTAAAAAAAAATCCATGTGTAGTCAAAAAGATGCTGCAGTCACTCCCCTGACCTCTTATAAGGAACTGCATGCCCATATGACCATGAGAGAGCTCTTAGCAGGACTCAAGACCAGAGCTGGGGCAGAGGCTGGAACACCCACAGTGCAGGAACACCATAGTGCAGGAACACCCACAGTGCAGGAACACCACAGTACAGAAACACCCACAGTGCAGGAACACCCACAGTACAGGAACACCACAGTACAGAAACACCCACAGTGCAGGAACACCCACAGTACAGGAACACTCATAGTGCAGGAACACCACAGTGCAGGAACACCACAGTGCAGGAACACCCACAGTGCAGAAACACCACAGTACAGGATCACCCACAGTGCAGGAACACCACAGTACAGGAACACCCACAGTACAGGAACACCCACAGTACAGGAACACCACAGTACAGGAACACCACAACACAGGAACACCCACAGTGCAGGAACACCCACAGTACAGGAACACCACAGTACAGGAACACCCACAGTGCAGGAACACCACAGTACAGGAACACCCACAGTACAGGAACACCCACAGTACAGGAACACCACAGTACAGGAATACCACAACACAGGAACACCCACAGTGCAGGAATACCCACAGTACAGGAACACCACAGTACAGGAACACCCACAGTGCAGGAACACCACAGTACAGGAACACCCACAGTACAGGAACACCCACAGTACAGGAACACCACTACACAGGAACACCCACAGTGCAGGAACACCCACAGTACAGGAACACCCACAGTACAGGAACAACACAGTACAGGAACACCCACAGTGCAGGAACACCACAGTACAGGAACACCCACAGTACAGGAACACCCACAGTACAGGAACACCACAGTACAGGAATACCACAACACAGGAACACCCACAGTGCAGGAACACCCACAGTACAGGAACACCACAGTACAGGAACACCCACAGTGCAGGAACACCACAGTACAGGAATACCACAACACAGGAACACCCACAGTGCAGGAACACCCACAGTACAGGAACACCACAGTACAGGAACACCACAGTACAGGAACACCCACAGTGCAGGAACACCACAGTACAGGAACACCCACAGTACAGAAACACCACAGTACAGGATCACCCACAGTGCAGGAACACCACAGTACAGGAACACCCACAGTACAGGAACACCCACAGTACAGGAACACCACAGTACAGGAACACCACAACACAGGAACACCCACAGTGCAGGAACACCCACAGTACAGGAACACCACAGTACAGGAACACCCACAGTGCAGGAACACCACAGTACAGGAACACCCACAGTACAGGAACACCCACAGTACAGGAACACCACAACACAGGAACACCCACAGTGCAGGAACACCCACAGTACAGGAACACCCACAGTACAGGAACACCACAGTACAGGAACACCCACAGTGCAGGAACACCACAGTACAGGAACACCCACAGTACAGGAACACCCACAGTACAGGAACACCACAGTACAGGAATACCACAACACAGGAACACCCACAGTGCAGGAACACCCACAGTACAGGAACACCACAGTACAGGAACACCCACAGTGCAGGAACACCACAGTACAGGAACACCCACAGTACAGGAACACCACAACACAGGAACACCCACAGTGCAGGAACACCCACAGTACAGGAACACCCACAGTACAGGAACAACACAGTACAGGAACACCCACAGTGCAGGAACACCACAGTACAGGAACACCCACAGTACAGGAACACCCACAGTACAGGAACACCACAGTACAGGAATACCACAACACAGGAACACCCACAGTGCAGGAACACCCACAGTACAGGAACACCACAGTACAGGAACACCCACAGTGCAGGAACACCACAGTACAGGAACACCCACAGTACAGGAACACCCACAGTACAGGAACACCACAGTACAGGAATACCACAACACAGGAACACCCACAGTGCAGGAACACCCACAGTACAGGAACACCACAGTACAGGAACACCCACAGTGCAGGAACACCACAGTACAGGAATACCACAACACAGGAACACCCACAGTGCAGGAACACCCACAGTACAGGAACACCACAGTACAGGAACACCACAGTACAGGAACACCCACAGTGCAGGAACACCACAGTACAGGAACACCCACAGTACAGGAACACCCACAGTACAGGAACACCACAGTACAGGAATACCACAACACAGGAACACCCACAGTGCAGGAATACCCACAGTACAGGAACACCACAGTACAGGAACACCCACAGTGCAGGAACACCACAGTACAGGAACACCCACAGTACAGGAACACCCACAGTACAGGAACACCACAGTACAGGAATACCACAACACAGGAACACCCACAGTGCAGGAACACCCACAGTACAGGAACACCCACAGTACAGGAACACCCACAGTACAGGAACACCCACAGTACAGGAACACCCACAGTACAGGAACACCACAGTACAGGAACACCCACAGTACAGGAACACCCACAGTACAGGAATACCACAGTACAGGAACACCACAACACAGGAACACCCACAGTGCAGGAACACCCACAGTACAGGAACACCCACAGTACAGGAACACCCACAGTGCAGGAACACCACAGTACAGGAACACCCACAGTACAGGAACACCCACAGTACAGGAACACCCACAGTACAGGAATACTACAGTACAGGAACACCACAACACAGGAACACCCACAGTACAGGAACACCCACAGTACAGGAACACCCACAGTACAGGAACATCCACAGTGCAGGAACACCACAGTACAGGAACACCCACAGTACAGGAACACCCACAGTACAGGAATACCACAGTACAGGAACACCACAACACAGGAACACCCACAGTGCAGGAACACCCACAGTACAGGAACACCCACAGTGCAGGAACACCACAGTACAGGAACACCACAGTGCAGGAACACCACAGTACAGGAACACCCACAGTACAGGAACACCCACAGTACAGGAACACCACAGTACAGGAACACCCACAGTGCAGGAACACCACAACACAGGAACACCCACAGTACAGGAACACCACAACACAGGAACACCCACAGTGCAGGAACACCCACAGTACACGAACACCCACAGTACAGGAACACCACAGTGCAGGAACACCACAGTACAGGAACACCCACAGTACAGGAACACCACAACACAGGAACACCCACAGTGCAGGAACACCCACAGTACAGGAACACCACAGTACAGGAACACCACAGTACAGGAACACCCACAGTACAGGAACACCCACAGTACAGGAACACCTACAGTGCAGGAACACCACAGTACAGGAATACCTAAGGTACAAATGTCTCCCTCTGTCTACTGCTCAGTGTTTAAGATATTCTGTAATTTTAAGTCTTAAGTCAGGGACAGACAAACTTAGAAATAGAAACTAATTGATATCAAGTCCATTGATAGGCCACTTGGCCATGAAGACACTGAAATGACAAGGCACATAAATGTGCCAGGCTGCATAAATTGGCTTTCCTGTAACTCTCATCTGTGTTCTCTAGTGTGCTGTTACTCATCTCAGTTTGCCAAGATGTGGACAGTTTCTTCATTTTTGTAAAGATGTTGCTGAGCTTGTGAGTGCATGTGTGTGTGTGTGTGTGTGTGTGTGTGTGTGTGTGTGTGTGTTTTATGATGTAATATTAAACTGTAATTGTAAGAAATGCTGACTTGTAAAATAATTGAACTTATTTTGTTTGAATATTCTTTGTAAAAGTAAATGAGATTGAGATGAATAGCATGCTAGTGGTGTTCTGAAGTTGTCCTCTGCCTGTTCTCAGTCATAGTTCATCTTTTCATCTTTCAATAAGGACCTGGCTGTACTCGCCGCAGAAGCAGGGGCCATGACTCTGACCACACTCCAGCTCAGTGTCAGGCTGCTTGCAAGGCCTGCTGTTAGCTGGTGTTTGCTAAGTTCTTGTCAGTACTAGTTATTTTTCTTTTCACCATGGGCTTTGCCTGTTAGGCAGTCCCAGTATTCAAGGCTGGACTCTCTGCTTTTAGTTTAGACCTTCACAGAGCCAAGAGGTTTTCTTTTGAGGGAATATTCATCCACTGTTTGTTTCAACTTTGGAAAACTTGGAAGATATCACAGGCTGATTTAGTGGTCTTGTTGTCATTTAGTTAGGTTTTTGTTTTGTTTCCTCATTTGGCTTTGTTTTAGGTTATCTAACTAATCTCTGATTCTAAGATCTAGTGCTTTGGTTTGTCTTTTAGGTAAGGATTTGCTTCTGTTGGGCCTGCGATCTTAAGATCTCCTAATAATCCCTCAGTGCAACCCTCGCGTCTCAGCTGTGTTCTTCATCTTAGTCAGTCTGAACGTTGTCACTCTGTCTTGTTACATAGGACCTGGCAGAGGAGTCTTTGTAGATGCTAGAGTTGTCTACATGTGGAGATCTTTGGGAAAGCCTCATGAACTACAGAATCCTGTGTAGGCTTTATCCTGAGTGAGCACACTTCTTGGGCAATTATAAAGTTTAACATCTCTGAACATTACCAAAGTTTCTCTCTAGAGTCTGGGCTGCTCGTAAAGAGAGTTGTTTGAGAGCAGCTCGATGTATCTGTCCACATAACTCAGTGTGACAGTATCTTCTTCCTTTTAAATTCTGCACTATAGTAGTTTCCATCCTATGGTACTGAGGTCAAGGTCCCGAGGCAGAGGAAAATCCCAGCCGGATGGAATTTACCAGAATGCTAGAGACACTGCATGAACACACCGTCCTAGGTGCTTTCTGTGGACTCCCTGCTAGAGAGCTGCCCTTGCTGCAGGGCTCACACACCCAGGACACCACCTTGCTTCATGAGCTGCTGAACAGGTCAGAAAGCAGAGCCTCCCCTGTCTTCACCAGGGTTCCTTTGCCAGAACTTCACCTGCTGAACCATCCACAAAAATATTTAGGAGCCTGGACCTAATTTCATAGAAGAGGCAAGATGTTGAAGTCGGAGCACAGAAAGCAGTGTCCACTACTAAACACAGCCCAAATGGTTCATGATGCAGAGCCCTTCACTCTGATCTCATTGCTGTTGACGCATCTGTAAAGGGCTTGCGCATTGCTAAGCACTGTAGTTTACTCTGGACTAAGGAAACTTACTACACTTTCCGGTTGGAGTCTGTAGACTCTGAACCTTGGAGAAGAACCTTGTTAGAAACAAACAGATCTTGCTAACACACAAAGGAACACAGGATTAAAGAGAACACAGGATTATCAGGGAATTTCTTTTTACCAAGAAGAGTGCAACAAGCCCCAGGGCATGCTAACACACAGGACAGGAAGCACACTTTGTTTTATTTTAACCCAGAGAGTAACTGTCTTTACTCACTCGCTGGGGTCCAACCTCAGTCTCTTGCAATTATCTCATTTTTAATGACTCAAGTAAAGCAAATGAAGGATGGAAAGAAAGAGGTCGACCGTGTAAGTCACTTATGTGCCTTTGTGTAAGCAAAAGTTTTACCAACTGGGGATTAAAACATTTGCATAAGAGTTTTACAAGGTGAGGGAGATAAAAGATTGGAATTCCTATCATAAACAAAAGTATAGTGTTTGAAGGAAAAGAATAATATTTAATATTTCTTACAACTTTTTATTCTTTTAAATGTTTATGTTTTAAAAGCATTATATTATTTCATCCTGTTATTTGTGGTAGTCATTAAAACAAAATCATAAATATCACACAAGCCTTAGGAATGGGCATGGCCATGCTGGGACTTCATTCTTGGTGAAATAGAAGCAGCTCTAGAGATTGTTCACCTTTAGAAAATATGTCTTTTAATTTAAAAATAATTAAACATATTTGAGTGTATGGAGTTAAAAAAATCCTACTATAACATCTCTTACTAGAAGAAATAAAATTGAGGCTGGAGAGATGGTCAGCTGTAGAAGCACTTAGCTCTTCTTCCAGAGGACCCCAGTTCAGCTCCTAGCACCCACACCAACTTCAGCTTCAGGGATCCAATGCTTGCAGCTTCCTAAGGCTCTTGCACTCACTCACATGCATGTGTCTATGCATGGCACACATGCACATAATAAAAATAAAAAACAAAACAGCAAGAACTGAAAAAACCTGTAAGTCGTGTGCTAAAATATAATAAAACCAAAACCATTTGGTAAGACCAAATATATTTCTTCTTTACTAGGAGTAGAAGCCAAACAATGTATCTTTAATTTCTTAGTAAAACTTGGAATCACAGAAAGATTACACCACTCAGCAGGATTTTGCTGTGGCTGGCTCCAGCTATTATTCTGATGGCCCATGCCGCTCTGAAGAAACCAGGCCTTGGGTGGACACTGGGTCAAGCCTAGGTGGCAACCTGCCTACCAGAAGGCTCTTCCAGTGCACTAGCAGGCTGAGTATGGCCCCAGTTCAGATGGCTGCCTTTGACCTCCTTGCAGACAGTTCAGTCTTTTAAAATATGGCTTCATGAGTGGCTTGAGCTGCCGCGCCCCAGTTTTCCTGAAGCCTTTCTCCTCTCCGGGCTTACCTGCACCCTAGCAGATTTAGGTGTGCCATGCATGAGACAAGGAAGGGAGAAAGAGGAAGGATCGAGCTGCCACTGGGAAACAACGTGTAGAAAATCCCAAGTGATCCATTGCCAGACTGCTGTTACATACAGATCAGGAGTCAGTTGTGTTTCTGTACCCTACTGAGGAGCCATCACAAAATAAATTTAAAATGCTTGCATAAAGCACTACGAAAAAGAATAAAATGATTAGGGATGCAATTCTACAAAAATTATAGAAGCTAGACACAAAATGCCATTAAACATTATTGGAACAAACTAAGACCTAATAAGGACAGACCATGTTGCAGATCCAGTAGGTGTCCATGTGCAAAAGAAAGAAGGTGGCCTCATTCTCACTTCATCGACTGAATGGAAGTAATAAGAGATTTAAAGTAAAGAAGAAAAATCAAAACCTCTTGAGCTAAGGTGTGACTCCTCAGGAAGCAGACAGCAGCTCCTTGTATAGAACACTAAGTTCCAGAGCAACAGAAGAGTACACTAGATATCAGAAATAAAACTTGGGTTCAAAAAAGGGACAAGAAACTCTTCTGAAATGGAAAATATTTGCAAATAGTTTGTTTGATAAAGGACTTACTTCTTACAACCTAGTTGGTTTTTAAACACAGTTAGCTCAAGACTAAGTCAGCTCAAGGAGAAGACTTGGAGTGGGCTCTTCTTCAGAGACAGGTGTTTGGCATTGCTTCTCAAGGAGGAAGTGTAAAACAAAACCAGAAGAAACTACCTATAATTAAAAAAAAAAAAAAGCAAGCAAGGCAGTGGTGGCCCACACCTTTAATCCCAGCACTTGGGAGGCAGAGGCAGGTGGATTTCTGAGTTCTAGGCCAGCCTGGTCTACAGAGTGAGTTCCAGGACAGCCAGGACTACACAGAGAAACCCTGTCTTGAAAAACAAAAAACAAACAAACAAACAAAAAACAAGAGCAGACACTATGATACAACGATAAACTAATGAAAACCATCATCACCACTGATACCCACATAGAAGTGACTCAGCCACTTTGAAAACCAGTCTGACAGTTCCTCAGTGTGGGAGTGTAAGGCCCTGCGGTGCTCCTGACTGTGTGTCCAAGTGCAGCACACAGTCCCATGTAAAACTGCACAGAGGTGCTCCTGACAGCCACACAGTGCCAGCGTGGAACACTTAGTGGTGAATGGCAACAGGTTTTCTATGTGTCGTAGCACAGATGAACATGGCAAGTGTTGTGCTAAGTCACAGAAGCTGGTCACGGAAAGCACATGCTGCTAGATCCGTTTCCATCCGGATGGCCCTTATGACACAGGAGGCAGTGCAGCACTGTGAGCCATTATTGCTAAGACGGAGATAAATTACAACATAAAGAGGTTGAGCCATGAATCAAGTTGTATGTTTTAAAATGTTTCAGCCCCTGCTTCACCCCACTGCCCCCAAATTCAGCAGGTTATGGCTATTTTCATCTTCGCAAAGCCTCGTCTAGGGCTGTCATGGCAAGTGGCAAGAGGGCACTCATAGGTTTGAGGCTTTGGGGACCAGGGAATGAGGACAGTCCCAAACTGATTGTGGTAATTGTTACACAATCAACTTATGCTGATTAAATGAAATGTTAGTGAACCTGAGGAACAAACTAGATAATGCGGACAATTCACTGCGCTACACTTTAAGCAAGAAAGACTGAAGGGCTGCAGGCCCCCGAGGAGGATCCTGGGACACGAACAAACATCGGTTATGTTTTTAGGATTCACAGCTTAAGCCCACTTAAATGACTAACTTGCCAGTTAGGAGTTCAGACCTTCACAGATAAGAGGCTGCTGCTGAGGGTTCTGACGGCCTTGGAGCAGAGAACTTCCTGGAAATCAGATTTATAAGCCATTAATCATTAGTATAAATCTAACTTTTATCAAGGACCTATTGTACATCAATTAAGGTTTATCAGCCACATCCCTATCAGCGACCACATCCCTAGTAGTGGAAGCCACCAGAAGGAAGGACAGAGGCAAGTAGACCTGGCGATTCTGTAGACATGCTTAACCCTTGAGGGAGCATCCTCAAGTGGAGGCTGGGGAGGACCAGACAGATGGGAGAAGGCATAGGAGGAGGGATGAGCAGTCAGGACAGGAGAGCACAGAGGAGAGGCCAGAACATTGATGCTGTGGGGTCATCCCAAGAGGAAGATACTTCAGGAAACGTGAGGGAAGGGCACACAGGAGGCACAGCCTGCAGCACACAGTTCTTGGTGACACTGTCAGCTGTGTTATCTGAGGAGAGATGGAGATAAATTATGAGGCAGAACTGTCAATGGGAATTGTGTGTTTAAAGTGTTCGTGCTGCACTCTGCTCCATTCCCCAAGTCAGCAATGATTTTATTTCCTCAAAGCCTCTCCTACTTTCTGGATGTTTTCAGTGAACATACTTTACTTTTGCAGTAGAGGAAGTTGTTTTAGGAATCCAAGGTTACACTGATGTGCAATACCCTTGTCAATGTCCCGGATACAATACTCCAAACAGGGCTTCATGAAGAAACGGCTCGCTCTCTATCACACTCCTTCTTTATGTTTTTGTGGTGAAACAAGGAACTGTTGTCAGGGTTAAACCCCTTGCTAACCAAGGCGTCTTTCCTGAATTGTTCCTTGTCATCGAGAAGCACTGTAGATCGTCCTTGAGCTTCCTGCTTGCAGCCAGATCTAGGCCTCCCCTGAAACAGTGCAGTAGACTTGTCTCACCCTTCGTAAGATGGGTGGGATATTTGGCTGAAGGCGCAGTGATAGACTAAGCTGGCTTTTGTTTTGCTTTGGTTTGGTTTTGAGATGGGGTTTAGCTATTCAACTCAGGCTGCTTTCAGAAATGTGAATTGTCTCAGCTTACATCCCACACTCCTGTGCTCTGAATCACACCACCAGTGCCCACCAGTGCCCACCAGTGCCCACCAGTGCCCACCAGTGCAGGCTCTTCCTTCTATTTGGTTTCATATATGTGGAGCCCTGAAGCAGCCCTGGCTACTTTACACTTCTATGAAGCAATATTAAACATCACTGCAGTCTTTAGCTGAGGAATGCCTGGGAGTGGCCATATTTATACAGTAAGAACTCTGGATAGCCCTTCCAACTCTGCCTTACATCTTACTAGCTTGGCAGCTATTCCACAGATCTCTATTGCCAGGAAAGTATTCCACAGCCTCTCCTCTGCCCTCAGTGATGGACTTAAGTCTGTTAGTCTCTGGTGCTGGTTCCTGTCTTCTGCTCTCTGCTGCCTGCGGTAAGGGGTGGGGAGATCTACCCTCACATCTTTCATTCCTCTAACCAGCGGCTGGGAGAGCCTTGCCAGTGTTGTCTTGCATCTTTCTAATAGGGAAGAGTGACCTCTGGTGGCTAAAACCATAAGCCCCAAAGTAACAAAAAAGCTCAGGTCACCTCTGCTTAATGTCCCCTCACTTCAGACTGTGTCAGGCACACATTCCACATCCGTGAATGTCTCTGGCTACATGTTTACCGGCTGTATCTCTTGTTACTACCACACATGCCCTGCATGCATAGTCAGCCTTAACTCCAGACCCCAGGTAGTATTCAGCTGGCACTCCTGTTTAGTGATAAATCCTTAAACCTCAATAACTTAACATGTTTGTTGGTTTGTTTGTTTTACCTGTTGACTAGAGAGCTACACTGTCTGATTCATACTCTAGCTGCAGCCTGTCTGCCCCAGCTGTCTGGCAGGTACCGGGCGGCATCCTCAGCTTGGTTGGTGTGCCATTAATGCAGCCTGGTTGTCTGGCAGTTGTGGGCTCACATCAGTCTTTCAATGTCTAATTTCTTGTGGCTCACTTTTTAAATGAGCGGTGTTAGTAACTTACAAGGAGGCCCAGACTGCTGAAAACAGAGATGAAAATAAATTCAAGTAGCAACAAAGTAAAGGGCAGCATTGCCTGTGGGTTACAGATTATCCTATAGAATGTGTGAATGGCTCATCCTTTTGTGAGAATGAAGGTCAGTGGTATGGGTGGTTTATACTTAATGTTAAAATCATTCTTAGTTTTTCCCTGTGATTAAAAGATTGTCTTATTCAAAAGATGAGAAAAACATCTTTGATTAAAAGCCATGGGGTCTAAGACATTTCTGTGGAAATATATATCCACATTGTTTCCATTTCACAGTCCTAGAGGGGGACTCAGGGCCCACATGCTTACACTTTATTTCTGTTTTAAGAAAGCTCTAGCAGGGTTCAGGAACTGGCTTTTAAAATTTACCTGTCTAGGTAAGATACAGCATTGGGTGTTTTTCACACACAGATTGTCTGTGCAGACTGCAACTCTCATGGAACAGTACTGACCCCATCGCAAAATTCCAGGCTGTCATTGAGAAACAGAAACTCCCATGGTAGCTGCTTGCAATAGAAAAGCATCATTTGAGTGAGAAATATTTCTTTTAAAAGCTAGTGGTGATTCTGAATTTGAATTTTCTCTAAAATTCAGTTCCAGTAGGTAAGTAGCTCTGGAGTTGAGCCTGGAACAAAACCTCAAGAATGCATTTCCTCCTCATGAAGCATGGGTGGTTATCAGGATCAGCTGTGTATTATAAAATACAACCCATAATACCACAAAAAGGTGGTCATCCCAGATGCCAGGACATACTTACTATGTTACTGGACCATTAGCCACTCCTCTGATACCTAAGACATAGTAACTTCCTAAGTGTGTTTTCAGTATTTTAATAGTGTTTTGTAGAAATACAGTATTTCAGTGCCCTTTTGTAACCTAAAGAGAGAGACTGCAGTTTCCAGTGCCGCCAGAAGGGGCGCCAGTCTTCTGCTACTGGAGTTAGAGGCAGTGTGAGACACAGCGCATGGGTGCTGGGAACCAAAGGATTCTCTGAAGAGCAGCAAGTACCCTTAACCATGGAGCCATGTCTCCAGCTCCTACGAGTGTCTGTATTAAGGTTCAGTGCTACAGAAGTGATCTGTAAGGTGCCAGGATGAGAGAGCGGCAGTGTCAGATACATTGCAGAGGCAACAGCAGCTATAGTTATGTACAGGTAATGCAATTTAGAACCTTGTTGTTGCCAGGAAGGATGGTCAGAGGTGTTGTAAACTAAAAGACAGCCTGCAGGTGCCTACCCAGTGGGAATGAGAGGTCAGATCTGGGAAAACTTCAGTAAGTACAGAGTACTTCACTTCAGCAGCAGCCGCAAGCCTGCGTTCAAAAGGTTTCCGACTTCTTGAAGCATTCTTACTCAGCAATGTCGAGAAACCCTGGGCATGTGCTTTGGGACCTTCACCTGCCTTACGTGCCTTCCTCTATTATGGGCCTCGTGTGTGTAATCACATGCAAGTGGTTTTTAGTGAGACATCTTTCTGTGTTTAATTTAAATACCTTGCTCCTGTGTGAGCAGCCTTGGGAAATTTGTGATGGAGCCTTCTCATGTCATGGGAAAAGAGTGACCAATAGTTTTAGGATACTTGGACATTTTATATGTGGAAACCGTCTAGATGAAGTTTCCACTCCATTGCTTCTTTGCAGTGCCCTTCTTCTGACACAATATCTGGCTCTATCAGTCTCAGCATCCCTTGTGATGGTGTGCTCATTGTCATGTGCTGACTTCTAAAGTCTTTCAGGAAGTTTGATACTGTGTATGTTATCTTTTTCATAAAAGAAAGTAGGAGAAATTTGGGTTATTAATGTACCTGAGGGCTATTAAGTCTGCATCACATACATTTATAGAAGATTGTTGAAAATCATGCAGGAAGGAAGTGTTCATACAAAACAAGCTGCTTGCATTGAGTGTGTCCCAAGGACAGGGTCCGGGACTCTTGATACTTTTCTGTGACTGTCTAAATGTTCTCAGATACATAATTTTTAGAAAGGAAAATAATTTTAAAAATGGAAATTTCTACATTTATGTGCAGCAAAACTCAAACATTTCCTTCCCTAGCAGCTCTTATTTTTATTTCCATTTGTTTGTTTTTGAGACACCAGAGTCTCTCTGTAGCCCTGGTTGTCTACTACAGAGTGAATTCAGAGATCCCCCTGCTTCTGACGCTCAAGTGCTGGAACTAAAAGCAGGAGCCACCACACCCTGCTTCCCAGCAGTTTTTAGTGTACTTTTTCCTGCTAGTCATAGCCTCAGAAACTTTTAATCCATAAAACATAGAGACTTACTACCATTGAAAGAGCTAGATGAACCCATCAGCACCCAGTCCCTTTGCCCTTCTCTGCTTATTCCAAGCAGGCTCCACATGGGAACGTCAGCTGAGGAATTCTGTTAATGTTTGAGATGTCTGGAGTACCAGCATAATCAGACAGCATACGAACACTCTTTGGCCATGCTCCAAAACCAATGATTACACGTCTAACATTAATCCTACGTGTCTGCAGAAGCTGTTAGAGCAAACATCTAGATTCTTGTACTACCAAGGCTGAGAGATCACATACAAGTTAAAAGAAAAAGCTGCAGATCTGCACCACAGAGACTGGGTTGTCTATGGCTTTCCTTTAAAGCAGCTAAATATGTGAACTATGTCAGCTGTCCTTCAACTGCAACTTTCCCAAGATAAAAATTAAATGTGCTTTAAATGTTGCTGAAGAGTTTAGACATTGCATGCTTTTCTTACTGTGACAAAACGCCCAGATAAACATTTACAAAGAAGCGATCTGTACTTGGGGATAACTTTGCAGGTTGCATTCCTGATGCGCTGCTGCTGTGGCCTGTGGAGGCAGAGCACAGCCGTGGTAGGAGCTTGCAGCAGCCAGAAAGCAGGGAAAGCATGCTGGCAGCGGCGCTCGACGCTCGCTGCGGGCTGTCCTTCCTTCTGTCCAGGCTCCCAGGCCACTGACTGATGCCATCCACATTCAGGGTCTGTCTTAACCCTTCATGCTGTCCAGTAGTCCACTCATCTCTAATCATATCCTTAAAAACACACTCAGACATTTCTAGATCCAGCCAAGACTCATCCTTACAACACTGGAGGCTTTGTAATAAGTTGGGTTTTATTAATTGGAGACAAATTTCGTCTCTAAATGCTGTGGCCCAGCTCTCAGGCCCTTACAGAGACAGTGTGTGGTGCTGCTGCTCCTTTGGCTTAGATAATTTGGAAGGACTTCATCCAGGAGTTTTAATTATTCTTACGTTAAACAACCCATTGTCTGTCCACTGTGTTCAATCAGCTGCGCTGTTGGCTGGTGGTTTTCAAAAGACTCTTCTACCGACTTAAACTTTTTTTTTTTTTTTTTTTTTTTTGGTTTTTCGAGACAGGGTTTCTCTGTATAGCTCTGGCTGTCCTGGAACTCACTCTGTAGACCAGGCTGGCCTCAAACTCAAATCCGCCTGCCTCTGCCTCCTGAGTGCTGGGATTAAAGGTGTGCGCCACCACGCCCAGCTTAAACATTTTTTTAAGACAAGGTCTCACTGTGTATCTGTGAGACCCTGTTCTAGGACCATGGGGCTGTAGGCCGTGAGGTACAGGTGCTCCCCCTCTGTCCCCTTGCATCGTCAGCATCTGCCACAGATGGGCAGAAGCACTGGGTTTGCCAAATCACATGATGGAATGGCTAAAGCTTTAGCCTCCTTTCTGTATGGTTAATTATCTTGGTATTCTGGAGTGGAGTGGGAGGCTAACGGTTGTTTTCATAATGTAGATATGTTGTTACTCTTGGTTTCATTTTTTGCTGTGTGTGTGTGTGTGTGTGTGTGTGTTTGTTTGTGTGTGTGTGTGTGTGTGTTGTGATGTGCATGTGTGTATGGCTGCACTCTCAGTGGGTGTCCTGTCTGTCACTGTCTTATTCCTTTGAGACACAGTCTGTCACTGAGCTTGGAGCTAGCTGGTGACAAGCAAGCCCAGCAGCCACACTGCCCCCTGCACCCCACTGGAGTTACAGGCACGAATGGCCATGACAGGCCTCTGTGTAAGGGGCTATAGGGATTCCCATGTTGGCACAGTGAGTGCTCTTACCCACCCAGCCCCCAGCTCCAGTAGTCTTGGTGTTTAAAAAGGAAATCGGAAAATTGTTGTGTCCTACTATAACATTTCTGACTAGTAGCTAAACATAAATAACTGTTTCTTTGCATTTGAGCCCAAAATGTGACCAATTTAATTTTCCCAGATGCTCTGCCAGTGCTGAGTATATTTGGAAAATAGGTTAGCATCCCCGAGGGAGATGACAGGGTGTGGTAAGGTGACCTCTTACCTGCAGGAGGAGATGCCTGTTGGCCTGAAGTTCCCTGAAGAGCAAAAGGCAAGGAAAGGAGGAAATGGCTTTTTACTGTTGGACTTGTGCTGGGCGGGGGGTGGGGGGGGGTGGGGGGGGGGTGGAGCGGGGGGGGGGGGTGGTAGGAAGCTTCTACAGCACTTCAGGGGCCAGCAGCAGCAAGAGCTGACTTCCTGACTGGGAAGTACTGCAGGAGGGCTCTGCGGTGGGTTCAAGGCCGAGGCCTAGGCCGCTGTGGAACCCTCCCCAACCTTCTCTCTGCTGACCCCTCACAGACCTGCTTCTTATGGTTTAGAATGGCAAATGTATTTATATATAGCTGACATGCATGGGTGAGTTCACTTTGTTAGATTGTGGTTTCCAAAGTTGTGCTCTATGTGACTTTTTCCTTATAGTCTAAAATTTATTATTCAATCTGTGTCTTTTACCCTGAATATTAATCAAACTGAAATACATGCTATGTTCTTTTGAGAATTGTTCACAGTTGCCAAATGTGCAGCTTCTGGAGTTTTACATTTGGTTTGTTTCTAGAGGCCAAGATCCTTGGGATGTTGGGTGGACTGTTATTGTGAATATGTGAAAATTTAGGTGATCAGAAATGCAGTGTCTCTTTAAATTGGATGACTTTATGAACTTGCAGTGTTTCCATTGGGCGACACATTTTTAGGCCTGTGTTGTGGATACAAGCTCCTCTTCCTTGTGGAAGGTGATGGGAGCCCAGTCTCCAGTTTAAGTGACAACTAAGAAAGCAGAGAGCATGTGTGCACACGCATATCTCCACATATGCACACAACACATACAAGCATATATACACACAGTAGAGTGCAGTAAGGAGCTAAACTGAGTCCATCTGGATCTCCATGGGGATGGACAGTCTGACAGCAGCAGCCATCAAACCTTGTATCTAGTCTTTTCTTATAAGTACATATTTCTAAGTTTACAGAAATACTTGTGAAATTGAAAATATGCAAATTTAATTTACTATTTGTCTTTAGTGCAGACTCGTACTGAGACAGTAAGTTTCTGGCTGCTGCAAATGTTTTGAAATGTTTTTTTTTTTTTTAATTTTCATTGGTTAATTTATTTATTTATTCACTTACATTAATTGCAGCCCCTGCTAGTAACCCCTTTACATAGCCCTCCCCCCACCCTCTCCCCTTCTCCTCTGAGAAGGGGGAGGCCCCCCTGGCTATCACCCCACCCTGGCACATCAGTAACTGCAGGTCTAGGCACACTACTAAGGCCAGATAAGGCAACCCAGTTAGGGGTACAGGATCCACAGGCAGGCAACAGAGTCCAGGTAAGCCTCCCCCCCACCTGCTCCAGTTGTTGGGGGACCCACATGAATACCAAGCTGCACATCTGCTATATATGTACCTAGGTCCAGTCCATGTATGTTCTTGTGCTTCTGTCTCTGAGAGCCCCCAGGGCTCCAGGTTAGTTGATCTTCCTGTGGAGTCCCTGTCCTCTCTGGGTCCCTCAACCCTTCCTCCAGCTCTTCCACAAGACTCCCCAAGCTCCATCTAATGTTTGACTATGAGTCTCTGCATCTGTTTCAATCAACTTCTGGGTGGAGCCTCTCAGAAGATAGTTATGCTAGACTCTTGTAGGCAAGCATAACAGAGTATAATTAATAGTGTCAGGGATTGGTTCTTGCCCATGAGATGGATCTCAAGTTGGGCTAGTCATTGGTTGGTCATTCCCTTAGTCTCTGCTCCATTTTGGTCCCTGTAGTTCTTGTAGGTAGGGCAAGTTTTGGGTCGAAGGTTTTGTGGGTGGGTTGGTGGCCTTATCCCTCCACTGAAAGTCCTGCCTGGTTACAGGACATGGCCACTTCAGGATCCATATCCCCCACTGTTATGAGTCTCAGCTAGAGTCACCCTCATAGACTCGCTGGAGCCTCCCCAATCCCAGGTCTCTCACACATCCTAGAATTGCACCCCCATTTCTGTTTATTCTCCCCTGTTCACCCTACACCGGATTTGCCCTTCCTTCCCCTCCCCCACTCTCCCTACCCCTTTTCCTTCCCCAACGACAAGTTCCATCCCCCCCTCCACCTCGATGATTGTTTCCCCTTCTGAGTGAGAGTCAAGCATCCTCCCTTGGGTCCTCTTTCCTATTTAGCGTCTTTGGGTTTGTGGGTTATAGCATAGGTACTGTTCCTTATGACTAATGTCCACTTATACGTGAGTAGATACCATGATTGCCATTTTGGGTCTGGGTTACCTCACTTAGGATCATATTTTTCTAGCTCCATCCATTTGCCTGCAGATATGCTGATGGTCTTGTTTTTATAGCTGAGTAGTATTCCATTGTGTGAATTAACCACATTTTCTCTATCCATTCTTCTGTTGAGGGACATCTGGGTTGTTTCCAGTTTTTCTGGCTATTGTGAATGAAGATGCTATGAACATAGTTGAGCAAGTGCAGGTCTGTGCCGGTCACTGTCTCTTCCTTTGTTTAGATTTCGTCGCATTCCTTGGATTATCTTTATTGAGCCTGAGGTTTTGAGGCAGAGCTCTGTTTGCTACCTCACTAGTGACATTTGCTCTATTTTGATTAACTTATTTGTAGGGAAGACATGTGTTTATGTCATGTGAACACCTGCTAAGACATACAATAATAGTTAATTTTTTTTCACTTCTAAGTGAAGTTAGCATAGTGTTTATAGTTGTTTTTCTGTCTCCTCTTACATAAATGTGATTTGCTTGCGCATTTCCCTAAATAGTTAAAACCTAAAACAGAGCCATGCCTGTGAAACTGCTTCGCTGGCTGGGGAAGTTTAGATGCTGCCTTGGGTAATTTCTGAGCTCTACACTGGTATTTTATATTCACTGTAGCATCAGTTAATGATATGGCTTAACATTGGTCCCAGGAATTTGAGTCTAAGGAAGGACTCCATGGTGCAAAACACCCGCATGCCATCTTTATGCAGAACTCAGGGTTCTCAGTGCACCTGAGCTTTCATCGCTGGTGTCTGCCTGTAGAGTTCGTGTCTGGGTTCTACAGACGTGCATGATGTGTCCACTTGTGTCAGCCACTGTGGTGAGGGACTCAGAAGAATTAGGAGGCAAAGAATCAGAAACATTCCCAGGGTTAGAAAACAGCAAATACGGTCTGGGGATGCTGCGGAGAGGCCTGTGCTAAACAATGGCTTGAGTACAATTGCAGTCTGAAAAATGGGTTTCCTGTGCCTGGTGTGTCCACAGTAGATGTCTGGGTGGAGAGTAGAGTGGGCAGAGACAGGCCGGCAGCCACCCCTGGCAATGTCCGCAGCAGCATGTTTGGACTAGTGTTGATCTAGAAGCCCAAGTTCCCATCAGTTAAGACAGCACAAACATTTATACAAACATCTCCACTGCAGCTGCAGTGAGCTACTCACAGCAACATGAGCTGGGTTTGGAAGCAGACTGCATGACAACTGTTTGCTCACAGGTGTCATGGTAGTTGCCTTTGCAGAGGTCAGGTCTAGGAGGACACTTCTTGGTCTTGGAGGTGAATAGGCAGATATATTCAAGCTGCCAAAATTCATGCTTAGGATTCCTGAATTTTTCTGTTATACTTCGATGATGTTTTAATTTCAGTCCTATGAACTGCTAAGCATGTGTACATTGTTAGACACTATGTCCAGCCTTCTGCCATCTGAGTACTCACTGTCACATGCTGCCTGCCATCTGCCCCTTCCAGTTTGCCACTCACTGAGGCAGGGCAGAGAGTCTAGTGGGCACTGCCGGCACCTGGGCCTTTCAGTCTGTCAGTAAACTTGCTCTGGCATGAGCTGTATTCTTCCCTCTGAAACCCTAGGGTTGATGAACCCTTCCAAGACAAACCGATGAAAGGAAGCATGTTCATTTCTACAGAAACTCCTCCCTGTGTGCAAGCAGTCCATTTTGTAAAGTGCACTGGGCTCTTAAACAGTTCTTTGATTCAGTAGCTGTTGTCTACACTGAGCTGTGGTTTGGTTTTTGGTTTTTGGTTTTTGTTTTGTCCTGTGCTGTAGGTTAGGGGTGTGGCCTTCCTCCTTCAGTCTGGCTGTTGACAGACAAATCAGGTCTGCTGTACCTAGCATTGCAGTTCACTGAAGGGAGAGAGGAGGCCCAAGCCCAATTCTAAAAGTTCCTTCATTTGTTTGTTTATTTTCAGGTCTAGGTATGCTAACACAGAAAGTCAAAGTCACTTACACACTATGAAAAATAAAACTGATGGCAGAGTTGTTACCAGGAAAAAAAAAAAAAAGCTTTGTCACCTTCTCCATGGCCCGGGTCCTTTGCTTACATTTGTCACCTTCTCCATGGCCCGGGTCCTTTGCTTACATCCAGCCCTTCCTTGTGTAGCATTTTAATAACTACGTAACTACAGTACAAAAACATCCACACAGCTTTAAACAGTTCTGCTTTCTGGGCTGCTGATTAACTCCGGGATGAAACCTGATGGGATTTTGTAGTCCAGCAGCAGCTTTGACCCCAGAGTCAGGGGCCCAAATCTCCTTAAATTAGGGATATGTTTTCTTAGTAGTTCCTTATGAGTTTGCTTTATTTCACCTTTGAATATTTGTCTACTCATAAGTTCAAGACTTATACCTTTAAGGAAGCATGTGTCGGCACATGACATTTGGGTGTCTGAGGTCAGCAGTCTAAAGACAAGAGTGTTCCCTTTGGTCTCGTGGTCACGTTGTAATGATTAGAATGGGCTTGTTTGTCAGAGTTCATAGGCCCCATGTTTGTGATGCCATGAACAGAAAGCCCTTAGTCAACCCCACTTTGTGGACGTGGTCTCACAGCACGGTGTTGTCAATGAGGAACTAGGTCATGTGTCTGAATATTGACGTTACTGCAGTCAGATTCTCATGTGAAGCTCACTGAGGAAAGGTCCAGGGCACCGAACATGTGTGTAGCCTTAGCAAGAGCGTGTGTGTAGCAGAAGGGCAGAGGTCAGAACCTAGCTGAGCTCAGCTGAGGTGGGAGGCTTTGGAGGCACTGTGTCCATTGGGACCCTCCTTCCCATGCATACCTCACACCATCCTGGCCACTGGCTGTGGGCTCTGTGTCAGGTTTTGTGGCAGCAGTGGCCCCTTCAGCATCTAAGGCTGGCACTCATGGGAACCGGTTACTTCTCCTGAGACAGTGTTGGTAGTTACACGTGCCCTTGTGAGCACCTCAGCCCCATTCATAAATACAAGGACCTCCAGTGCTTACAGGCACCGTCAGACCTGCCACTTGCTAGCAGGTGAGTCTGGGTGAATATTGTCTGCCTCAGTTTCCTCATTTGTCTAATAATCCATGCCATGTAATACTCAGATGGGTGACAAAAGGTTAGAGACAGACAGACAGACAGACACAGAGTTTCTGTCACATAGTAAGACTTTAGTTCTAACTCTGACTGTTGATTGATTCAGGAAACACCAAGAAGACATTGTCATTTGGTTGGCTTTTTATCTCCAGGTGATAAAAGATCTTGATGGTCTCACTCAAGGAGACCTGCCACAGGGTGCTTGTCCCTAAATCCGCCTTTCAGATCCTACCGTCTCAGCAGACTTTTCAGTAGAAGTTTGTCGTAATGTTTGCTCACTGCCGTCACTGTGACTGGTAAGTGAGAGCCCTGCAGTAGTGTGTGCCGTAGTGTGTGCAGTCCTGTGTGCAGTCCTGTGTTCAGTCCTGTGTGCAATCCTGTGTGCAGTCCTGTGTGCAGTCCTTCCTGTGTGCAGTCCTGTGTGCAGTCCTGTGTGCAATCCTGTGTGCAGTCCTGTGTGCAGTAGCATGTACAGTAGTGTGTTAGAAGTGTGTGCAGTCATGTGTGTAAATAGTGTGTGCAATAGTGTGTGTGGTCATATGTGCAGTAGTATGTACAGTAGCATGTGTAGAAGTGTGTGCAGTCCTGTGTGCAGTAGTGTGTGCAGTTTTGTATGCAGTAGTATGTGGTGTAGTGTGTGCAATTGTGTGTGCAGAAGTGTGTGTACTCCTGTGTGTAGTCCTGTGTGCAATAGTGTGTACAGTAGTGTGTGCAGTTGTGTGTTCAGATGTGTGTGCAGGAGAAACCTGATGCTTGAGTTTAGGGCTCTTCACAGGTTGTGGCCCCTCATTTCATTTCTGAAAGTGTGAGAGTCTGCCCATTCATTCGATAGAATCCTAAGACCAAGACAGATGGCACTCCTGTTAGAGCTGACCCCTACAGAGACAGGGCTGGCATGAACCTTGCTCTGGAGGCTGTGGGCAAGGCTGTGTTTCCATTGCTTGGAGGGAAGTGGTCCCAGTCCCATGGTGTTGCCGTGCTGTTCTCTTCTCCCACTGCCTTCTGTGGGGTTTGATGTCATGCTCAGGGTCCCAAGCAGAGTACTTGCTGTGGCAGTGCCCCCTGTCAGCCAGAAGTCTGGAGTCCCGTCTAACAGTGGCTCTTGTGCTTCTTTAGGGCACTAGAATGATTTCCAGAAGTGCCCAGGGGCAGTTGGGGATAACGAGCTACTGGGTGTGACAGTCAGGATTTGTAGATGATACTGAGAAGAAGAGCTGCTTTAAAGCAGAGCTAATTTTGTAGACAAGCCTCGGTTATTACAAACATCTGTTTTCTAAAATGGATAAGTATAAAGATTTTGCTCATTCTTGAATTATAGTTATTACATGAATATCCTGCATTTGTACTTAGACCCTATTCTTGAAGAAAAATTTACTCATTAAAAAAATGTTTGTGAGTGTCTGTTTGTGTGTGTGTGTGTCTATCTGAGTGAGTATATGCACACATATTTCTGGGGATGCCCATGGAGGCCAGAAAAGGGGATTGGATTATAGGTGTTTGCAAGCTGTATAACATGGTGCAGGGATCTAAATTCCAGCTTTCATGATGGAGTCGAAATCCATTGTAATCCTGAGCCACCTCTCTGCAGCCCAACATGGGCTGAAGCACAGCACATACAACTCGGGCTGATGCTGGACAAGCAAGCGTCACTCTTCAGCCACTTAAGCACTGTGCTCTCAGAGACTTTAGATGCTGATTGAGTTTCTGGTTAGTACCACCAGTTGTGGAATTACTCTCAGTGGGTATGAGTGAGCATCATAAGTGTGTGGCCTAGGAAAATGGACGTGTCAGTACAGTATCCAGGAGGAGCTTCTCAAAAAAGAAAAAGAAATGATCCTCATGGTGCTAAAGGAAGAGATAAAATTAAAAACAAATTTCTGGTTAAATTCATCAGAAAAGTAGAAGAAGGGAGTCATCAAGACAGCTCAGTAGGTAAAGGAGCTTGCTGCCAACTTCCAACCTGAGTCTGGGACCTGTGGTAGATAAAGAGAACTAACTCCTACAAGTTGTCCTTTGACCTCCACACATATGTGCTTACACACACACACACACACACACACACACTCAATGTAATAGGAACTTTTTTAAAGTTTAAGAAAAAGGGGCTTCTTAATAAAAGGATTGATATTTTCATGCCAATAGCTTTATCTGAATACAGAGTAATTTATACTAAGTATGATAGAAATTTTAAATATGAATCCTTTCAAAGAATTAAGATTGATGGCTGTTCTTCCATGCATGATACAATAACCTAAAATGTCCCTTATTTTCAATGGTCTTACTATTTTTTTCCATTTTTTTTTTTATTGCTATCTACTTTCTGACTTTATGACAGGAGTTTCTATTCTTAAAAGACAGAATTTTCATTTCCAGCTACAGAAATAATTTAAATTCATAATTCAGAAGTGACTTGAGCATGCAGTACCTGACGATAGTACATCATTCTGACCTGTAAAGCCCCCGCTGTTAGAGAGATGGACACCAGCAGTGCACCCCGAACAGAGCGAAGGAAAGCCAGCGCCTTCCAAGCAAACCTCTAAAGACAGCACCATTCGAGGGAGCCTCGTGCTGCACACACTTCCATCTTAGGCAGGCACAGCCTCTACAGGAGGTCGCTCCTGCCCTGTATTTCTGCAGGAGGGTTTCTAGGGATTTCTGTCATTTGTGAAGTGACATCCACAGTCCCATGAGTCTGAACACTGTCCCTAACTGGCAGCACTGGAGAGATAACGGACCCTTTTACATGAAGCCTGGCTAGTACCCATGGAGTCTCCCTGGGGCAGAGTCTATGCTAGCTCCAGTCTTCTCTAGATGCAGTTCCTGACCCACTGAGATGTGAGCTCCCGTGGAGCCGCCATGCCTCCCTCCATAGTGGACTTAAACTGCGCCAAAGCAAATCCTTACTCTCTTGAGTTGCCTACTGTGGGTCTTCTGTCATGGTGGTTGAAAACACTGGTACCAGACACTCTTCCCCATGCCAAATTGCTGATTTACATTTAATACAAGTTAGCCCATCCTCCATTGTGGGATATCAGAACCATTATCTTTTATTTTGCCCCAAACTTAGCTATAAGCTCTTTGTATGCTTGCTTCTTGTGTACCAGAGGTTACATCTGCTCAACAGTGCACAAAGACACACAGCTAGCTGTCAATATTGCCTGCCCTCTGTAAAGTCCATATGCACACTCATCTAGAAAGTGACATTTTTCTAGGCTCAGTGCTCTCTTAGTCTGTCACAGTAGTTTGTTAATCAGTCCATGATCAGCATTAATACTGAGCCTGCATCTGACTGTTCAGGGTGTTTCTCAGTCACATCCAACTCTAGACAGCACGTCACTGCTGTGCCCCAGGGCAGTTCAGCTGGGGAACCAACACAGAAGCACAAAACAGCACAGCAGCAAGTTGCCCGAGGAAGGGTGCTTACTGCCTGTGTCTGAGTTGAAAAGGAGTGGATTTGGGCATGGTTCCAGGTTCCATCTCTGCTCAGCTCAAACTTTCTTGGTACACCTCCACATATTTTCCTGTCTAAGTAAGAATTGTGTCACTTTGAACTTTTAATCATTAAGAGAATGCAAATGAACATAAACACATGCACAGCAGAGGCACTTCTTAGAATGCAGACTCGAGGTATAGCCGCATGCAGAGCAGAGGACTCCTGTCCAGGCTGGAGGGACCAGTGGAACAGAGGCATCCTCCTGTCGGGGCTGGTGTGGGCTCAGCTAACTGAGTAAAGTTTTCTGGTTGGCACTTAATATTGGGACAGGTTATTTTTTTTAAGAGTGGGTAGACACCACGAAGCATGTTTTATATTATTGGGATGACTCTTCTGACAATTAAATCAACAAACCAGCAGTGAGACCAGACAGACAGACAGACAGACAGACAGACATAAGGGATCAATGTCCTTCAGCTTATTCTCATAGCACTGGTATGGGCAGCTCGGGGGAGAGGGTGGGGGAGGCCAGAGGGTGTGATCCAGGATGGACACTGGTCAGCGGGGACCTGGGGAAGCTGAGGGTGTATCACAAGGGTGGACACTGGTCAGCGGGGACCTGGGGAGGCTGAGGGTGTATCACAAGGGTGGACACTGGTCAGCGGGGACCTGGGGAGGCTGAGGGTGTATCACAAGGGTGGACACTGGTCAGCAGGGGCCTGGGGAGGCTGAGGGTGTATCACAAGGGTGGACACTGGTCAGCGGGGACCTGGGGAGGCTGAGGGTGTATCACAAGGGTGGACACTGGCCAGCGGGGACCTGAGGAGGCTGAGGGTGTATCACAAGGGTGGACACTGGCCAGCGGGGACCTGGGGAGGCTGAGGGTGTATCACAAGGGTGGACACTGGTCAGCGGGGACCTGGGGAGGCTGAGGGTGTATCACAAGGGTGGACACTGGCCAGCGGGGACCTGGGGAGGCTGAGGGTGTATCACAAGGGTGGACACTGGCCAGCAGGATAGCACAGCAAGTAAGTTTAAAACTGGTTCAGTTGTGGTTCTGAAATGATAGGAATGTGAAAGACTCTCTGACCCTGTCCTAATGGAAAGGTCAGAGAGACAGAGCACATGCACATGCACTGAGCACGTAGACAAGAGTCTTCAGACCTGGGACACAGATTAAAGTTACTGTGGAAGTGTACAATGCTAACCAGGGTCGGCGTGTGTGGCCAGCCACTTACCCTGCTGAGTCACCTCGGTAAAGTCGGCGTGGACGCTATCACAGTGGGATGCTTCTTGTTGTGTTATAGTTCACATAACACAGGGAGAAGTTTACTTTATTTTAAACAAACATTTTACCTTTTTTAGTGTTTCTGAAGCCAGAGCCATGACCTGACACCCTGATGCCTACTGCCAGGGCCTTTGTGGGACTGGCACATGCACCATGGAACTTAAAGTGTGGGTGGATGGCGTTCAGAGGATCGTCTGTGGCGTCACGGAAGTCACAACTTGCCAGGAGGTTGTAATAGCCTTAGCCCAAGCTATAGGTAAGTAAAAATTGGCAAGTCAAGAAAAATGGCACTTCACACTTGTCTGGAGTGTGGCGGGGCTGTGTGTGTGTGAGTGTGTGAGAGAGAGAGAGAGTGTGTGTGTGTGTGTGTGTGTGTGTGTGTGTGAACTACCTCAGCATCCTGATGAAAGTGTCAGAAAGATAACGTTTGGATTCAGAATTTCAAAGGGCTCGGCCCATCGTTTCTTGGCCTAAGACTCCTGGGGTGGAGAGGGATGGGTGAGAGGGGGAAGGGGGAGGGGCGAGGAGGGGGAGGGGGGGAGGGAGGAGGGAGAGAAGGAGAGGAAGGGTGGGCACACAGAGGCAGACAGTGAGAACATGCCAGGGGCAAGATATCTTTAAAAATCCCACCCCAGTAACTTGCTTCTTGTAGCTGGGTCCCATCTCCTAAAGTTTCTAGAACCTCCCAAAATAGAATCACCATCTTGGGACCAAGCAATAAACACAGGAGCCTTTGGAAAGACACTTTATGACTAAACTGTAGCATTCTGACATTCCCCCAAAAGCCTGAATGTGTACCTTGTAGTTCACAGTGCACTGAGTCTGCCTCAGTGGTCTTTACAGTTCAACATTGTTCAAAAGCCCCAGTTAAAAGTCTCTCGGAGACTCAGTGGACTCCTGGCTATGAGGCACTGTAGAAGTGAAAGACACATTATAAAATCACAGCATACAGTGCCACAGACTAAACATTCCTGTTAAAAGGAAAAGAGGAATAGGAAAATACCAAGTAAGTATTGGACTAAGGCTAGAGAGATGGCTCAGTGGCCAGAGAGGACCCAATTCAGTTCCTAGCACCCCTGTCATAAAGATCAACCACATGTGACTGCAGTGCTAGGGTGCCAGACACCCTCTTCTAGTCCCAAAGGTACACGCATGCATGTGGCACACACACACACACACACACACACACACACACACATATATATCAATAAAGATAAATATGATCAGAAACAATTGGTTCAAGGCATGACTAAACCCAGTAGGACAACATGGGATCCTGTAGTTGAGCTACAGCGGGCTTGGGGAGTCATGTGACCTCACTGCCTTCCCAGTGGCAGCTCACATTTCTAGCCTCCCCAGGAGCCTTCAGTGCAGGCTCCTCTTCACCCGCACAGCTTCACACGTTGACCTGTGAGTGCTCTTCAGGACTCTGACCCTGACACATGCTGCCTGGCTTCCCAGGCTTCTCCTTTGAAACCTGAATGGGCGTTTCCATCGCTCCACAACTCTACCCTCTGCATGCCTGTGAAGCCAGCACCACACGGATGATGCCAAACCTGCTGCCTGCCAGCCCAAGCATCCCAGCTTTGTCCCGCAGCTGCTCTGCCCTCTGAGTCCTTGGGCAGCTGTGCACAGTGGAAAGAAAGAGGAGAGTACTTTCTAGGCAGCTCTTTGTCCACGAGGCACCCAAAGGCTACGTCCTTCCAAGGGGGACCCCTTTGAAGGGATGCTACTGGGTCACACTCTTCAGTCTGTGAGGGTGCAGTGTGGCCACTTTCCATCGGGTACCCCCTGTCATCACAGTAGACGACTTCTGCACACTCTGGCAGCCACGCCTCTGTCTGCAGCACAGTCCTTTTCTAACCACTACACTGTTTTCAAAGCTTGCTCAGCTTTGTCCTTCCAGGTCTCACTGTAAGCCTGGCTCAGGGCCACTAGCACTACCTATGAATAGCCTGGATACTGTGCTGTCCTAAACCGCTCTCCACCGGATTAATTAGTCTACCTGTTTAAATCAGCCTCCCACGACTTCTCAAATTAGGAACAAAATGTAGACATTATTTGCTACAGCAGAACACAAATGACTTCTCTCCCAGTTCCCAATTGAGTTGTTCCCATCTGAAACTTCTTGAGCCAAGCTTTCATTGCCCACATTCTCACTGGAACTCTGCTCCCTTGAGCTCCAAGCAAAATCACCCATTAACTCACAGCATTGTAAGGGTTTCCTAGCCTGTTTCTCACGTCTCCTGAGTTCATCCCACTACCTACTTCCAAAGGACTTACAAAGCACATGGTCAGATACCATAGCAGCCTCCTACCCTCCAGTTCTCTGCGTCAGGGGCTTTACCTCGTTATCACCAAATGTCTGACAGAACAACTTCACGTGAGTGTTACCGGTCTGCTTCATAGGTTCAGGAGTATCCCTTTATCGTGGTGGGTAATCATATGGCACAGCTCACTCTTGGCTTACAGTTTCAGAAGTTTAGTCCATTGTCATCCTGGCAGGGAGCACGGTGGCACACAGGCTGGCATGGTTCTGGAGAAGTAGTTGAGAGATACATCATGATGCACGGGTAGAGAAACTGGGCCTGGCATTGGTTTTGGAAACCTCAAAGCCCATCCCCCGTAATGCAATTCCTCCAATAAGGCCACACTTAGTTCAAGAAGGACACGCCTCCTAGTCTTCAAACAGTGCCACTCCCTGGTCACCAAGCACTTAATATATGAGCCTATGGGGCCGTTCTTATTCAAACCATCATAGTGACCAAGTTTTAGAAAGACTACAGGAAGAGGCTAGGGCAGTTAGTCATCCCAAAGGACATGGTACCATAGACCAACTTCCTCCAATTAGGATGTATTTCCTGTCTCTTACCACTTCTCAATAATACAGTCATAAATCTGTCAAAGGATGAATCCATCCATTTGGTCAGGGCCCTAAGTATCACCTCTAGAAATACTGTCACAGACGCCACCAATCTGTACTCTGCTACTGTGGGCATTTCCTAATCTGTCAAATGGACTTTAACCAGTGTTTGTGAGTACACACTGCATTCTTTCATAGTGGGCTGGGCAACACAGCTCTCAGGTGCACTTTGCCTGTGGTATGTCATGTTATGAGCTTGCTCTCTGAACCTACCCCATGTCATTGACCTTGAACCTAGAGTCTGCACTGTCTGCTCCTCATGCTTATCTTGAATAGTAATTTTTTTCTTCTAATTTTGGATGTTTGCTTAAACCAGAACAGACTCCTAGTTCCCAGAACCCCCTCTTACTGTCAAATTCCGAATACATTTAAAATTAAAGAATAAAGTAAATTAGATAGTATGGTTCTTCATTAAACAGAAATGTATACTTAAAAAAAACTGTTGTAATAAAATGAAGTTGAACTTGCCAAGTCTGAGGTTCTACACACACACACACACACACATATAATCTTCACTTACATAAAAACTTTCTGTGACTAGGGACCCATCTGGGGAACCTAGGGACTCAGAAATGCTAAGCAAATTCTCAACCTGCTTGTTATTCTGGTTTTGAGACAGGGCACCACCAACTTTCTCAGGCTGGCCTTGGACTTAGTCTGGAACTCAGGAAAGTCCTGAACTTCTGATCCTCCGGCCTCAGCCTCCTGAATTGCTGGAATTATAGGCCTGTGCTACCAGGCCCTGTTAAAAATGTTCTTTATCAGAGTTTGGAACATAGTGAGGGCAGAAACTTCTTTCCATAAAACCAAGTGATATGTTCAGAGTTTGTATTTGCATCGTAAACCTGTTATTCAGTAAACACACATGAAGAAGAAGCTGCCCCGGCGCTGTGCCAGGTGCTCAGGTGCCCTTTGTCTTGAGCTTCTAGTCAAAAAGTTTACCTTACTTCTTGCCAGTTCATACTGGAAGCATAGCAAGTCAGCTCAGGATTGAAATAGGTCACCTGTTGCCAGCACTAGCAGATCTGCTCCGTGCTAGCCAAGATGCTTTCTTCTCATCCTGACACCTTTGGTTTCACTGAGGCACTGCAGGATATGAAAGCCATGCTGGAGCCATGCTGGAGCCATGCTGGAGCCATGCTGGAGCCATGCTGGAGCCATGCTGGAGCCATGCCCCCCGTCCAGGGAGCGCCTTCATCCCAGACTATGATTTGTAGACTTGAGCCTAATAGTGGAAGAGGAAATTAAGGCATTCTCTTTTCTGTCAACATATTAAGTATTCATCCTACATGATCTGTTGGATCAAAACAAGCCAAGATTCAGTGATGATTAAAACTCAAAATGTCATCTGAGCAATGGTGGCACACACCTTTAATCCCAGCACTTGGGAGGCAGAGGCAGGTGGATTTCTGAGTTCGGGGCCAGCCTGGTGTACAGAGTGAGTTCCAGGACAGCCTAGACAGAGAAACCCTGTCTTGAAAAACAAAAACAAACAAACAAACAAAACAACAACAACAGAAAAAAAAACCTCAAAATTTCCCTTGAATGGTGTTTTTTTAAAGTAATGACTTTTCTTATTTTTTGAAAGGACTTATTTATGTAAATGAGTTTTGTGTCTGCATGTACACATGCATGGCAGAAGAGGGCGTCAGATCCCATTACAGACGGTTATGGGCCAGCGGTTGCTGGGATTTGAACTCAGAACCTCTAAAAGAGCAGCCAATGCTTTTAACCACTGAGCCATCTCTCCAGCCCCTTTTCTTCTGTTGTTTTTTGGTTTGTTTGGTTTTGGGTTTTTTTTGTTGTTGTTGTTGTTGTTGTTTTCATAGATTTACTTGATTGTTTTTAAAGACAAGTCTTACTGTACAGATCAGCAGCCTTGGCTGTGGCAACCCTCCTGTCTTGCTTGTCCGGGTGCTGAGAAATAGGCGTGCATCAGCACAGCTGGAAGAAGAGTAAGTGTGTAGAGGCTGGGCAGGGGCCACAGCTGCATCTCTCCCTACCATAACCACACTTTCTGCATAGAATCCCATGGAGAAAGCGTGTCCTATTCTTCACCAGATGCATATTTCTTTGTTTATGATAACTATTGTAGTTAACCCGTGACCACCTGTTTTAACTGAACCATACTCTTCTTTTCCTTTCTTAATAACTCAGTTCAAGGCCTGCTTTGAAAAGTCGGAAGCTTGAATATAGATGCCTTATGATGCTGTTTCAGATTGGACCTAAAAGCCTTTCCCTGTATCATCAGTACTTAAGGAGCGCCAGCTGGTGACTCCTGCGGCTGACGATCCTTCCCGTCTGCCATCAGGCCTCTCAGCCTCGTTCTAACTGCTCAACTATTTATAAACGTAACCAGTACTTTCTCTGTGATTATTTACTTATGCCACACTTATTTAGCAAACAGCTTAAATGGTCAGTGTCAGAAAGCTGGCTGGGTAGATACAGATTGATGGACATTCAGGCATTCTTCATGCTCCGCTTCCGAATTGCTGGGTGAGTGTTCACGTCTGCACGTCCAGATGCCCCGGATGCCCAGTGATGGAGAAGGTGCTGCTGTCTGTTCAGAAGCTCCTGTGCACTTCCTGTGCCACTCCAGTTGTAAGATGGTGGGGTCAGGCGTTCTAATTTTCCTTGCTGTGTGTGTGTGTGTGTGTGTGTGTGTGTGTGTGTGTGTGTGTGTGTGTTACCATTGTGCACGAAGGTCAGAGGACAGCCTCGGTTGCCATTTCTCACACACTCTCTACCTTCTGTTTGAGTCAGTCTCTTCTCTTACTGCCCCGCAGGGATCGCAGACATGTCCTGTTGTCCATGACGCTAAGTTCTGGGCTCCGAGCTCAGGGCTGTTCATGCCTGTGAGGAAGGCTGACTGACGTCTCTTCTTACTCCCTAACTAACATATGTGTTTAACAAACTCCAAATAGCACCTACCTTAAATGACCGTGTCCACGGAGTGTGTTCACACTTATGACATAGTCTCTTTTTTCCTTTTGTACTACATCTGTTTGTTTGTTTTGGAAGCAACAGACATACGAAAGCTAGAGTCAGTCTTTTGTTCCCCGGGGTCCCAGGATCACCTGGCTTGGTGGCAAGCATTTTTACCCACCGAGCCACTTTACTGGCCCTATATTGTCTTTTGAAAGTTTATTTCAATTCTGTAATTAGTAGGTACTGCACTTTTTATTTATTTTATTGTGTTTTGTTTTTAATAAAGTCTAAATTTTGTCCTCTTTTTTTTTTTTTTAGAAGAAACTTTGAAACTATTAATATCAACATTCCTCAGACACTTTTCACAGAAGGTTACTTTAAAGAGTCATCCTCATGGGGCAATGCCCAGCTGTGTGAGCTATAGGGAGCTCTGAGGCCTGGGCACTGCAGTGAGCTGCGTCAGGTTCTGGACTGACCCTGCGTCTCTCCTGAGGAAGCTCAGAATGTTCAAATCTATGCAGGTTTAGAAGTTCAGGTCAGCACCTGGGGCCACCACTCTTTGCTGTGGGGGACACATTTTCAGTGTTTTTTCTTTGCTTCATCTATCCCCAGAAGTTCTGAACACTTATACATTTGACCAGAGTGTAAATTCTCTCAGTTGGGGGAAATAGAAAGTAGAATTTCTAAGCAAGCCAGAAGGATGCTTATAATTCAGATCTGAACGGTATGCTGCCACGGCTTTGAGAGGTTTGCTGTCTTCTGAGGCTGCCCCAGGCGGCCTGGACTGGTGGACATTCTGATGCTAACTGAGAACAGTTTTCAGCCATGTCCTCCGCTGCATTACTGATGGTTGCATGTCCCGCCATGACAGTGCTCTCCGATCTTTTCTGTCTAGGTCGAACTGGAAGGTACACCCTGATAGAGAAATGGAGAGACACTGAGCGGCACTTGGCACCGCATGAAAACCCCATCGTGTCTTTGAACAAGTGGGGGCAGTATGCTAGTGACGTGCAGCTCATCTTGCGTCGGACTGGGCCATCTCTCAGTGAGCGACCCACCTCGGACAGTGTGGCCCGAATTCCTGAAAGAACTTTGTATCGACAGAGCCTTCCCCCCTTAGCCAAGCTCCGGCCTCAGGCGGACAAGTCCATCAGAAGGAGGGAGCCTAAGCGAAAGTCTCTCACCTTCACAGGGGGCGCCAAAGGGCTGACGGACATTTTTGGAAAAGGCAAAGAGACTGAGTTCAGGCAGAAGGTGCTGAGTAACTGCAGGGCAACAGCAGAGGAGCTGAAAAGGCTGATCCGGCTGCAGACGGGGAAGCTGCAGGCCATCGAGAAGCAGCTGGAGTCCAGTGAGGCAGAGATCCGGTTCTGGGAGCAGAAGTACAGCTGTAGCCTGGAGGAGGAGATTGTCCGCCTGGAGCAGAGGATCAAGAGAAACGACGTGGAGATCGAGGAGGAAGAGTTCTGGGAAAACGAATTACAGATCGAACAAGAGAACGAGAAGCAGCTGCAGGATCAGCTGGAGGAGATACGGCAGAAGGTGACAGACTGTGAAGGCAGGCTGAAGGACTACCTGGCCCAGATCCACACCATGGAGAGCGGTCTCCAGGCAGAAAAACTGCACCGGGAAGTTCAGGAGGCACAGGTCAATGAGGAGGAGGTGAAAGGAAAGATCGAAAAGGTCAAGGGGGAGATGGACCTTCAAGGGCAGCAGAGCCTGAGGCTGGAGAACGGCATTAGAGCTGTGGAGAGGTCTCTGGGGCAGGCCACCAAGCGGCTACAGGTAAGGGCATCTTAGTGAGCAGGGTGCCACATCCACAGAAGGGGACGTTTAACTAACAGGACGCAGGGATGGCTCTGTAGCTCGGGCCTGTCTGTCACAGGACTAAGAGCCTCAGGCTGAGAATTTTGTGATGATCTTGCTTTCCTTGGGTTATAAAATGAATATCAGTAGATAAAACTCCAACATCTGGTCAAAACTAAGAACTCTTAAATTGCTATTAATTTGCAGTCAGTTATAAAGTATACAAGAAGGAAGTTTGTGACCAGATCAGCAGATTTGTCACACCTGGGTATATAGAAACTATATACGTGTCATATATTTTTATGGCAGAGTAAGAATATGCACTTATTTTATAAGAATCTGTGGCGCTGTGCAGAAGGGAAGCCTCACATCTAAGAGGATGGGACAGCATTGTCACTGTACCCACATAAACCAGGCGTGTCAAATGAACCCTTCTGAATGTGGCCCCATCTCCCCGCTATAGCAGGAGGTTGTCCCCAGAACAGCCCTGCCCACCCAGCCTCAGGCATAGAATAACTGCTGTTTTCCAACCAGGACAAGGAGCAGGAGCTAGAGCAGTTGACCAAAGAGCTGCGGCAGGTCAACCTCCAGCAGTTCATCCAGCAGACAGGGACCAAAGTCACCGTGCTGCCGGCCGAGCCCACGGAGATCGAGGCCTCGCAGGCAGACATAGAGACAGGTAAGGCCAATCACCTAAAATGGCATCCTCGTTTACATTAGGGTCATCTGCTCACTTGCATGGCCAGATTGTTTATTTTAATCTGCTTCTTTATGAGCCTGTTTACCAAAGTACAAATATAAATATGAATATTGGCTGTGAAAATTTGCATCCTAGAATCTCCTGATTTCCCCTCCTCTCTGAGTCTTCTCATCACTTCTGTTGTTGAGACTTCCCACCTGTGGGCTGTGGCCTCAGCTACTGGCAGACGCAGCCAGGCAAGGTGCTCTAGCCTTAGTAACTGAGTTACCACCAAAGGACCTGCCTTCTCCTTCCTGGGTCTCCACTGCACTTACCAATGTAGTCTGCTCTTTCTGGTTCTTTGGGGAAGTTGACACATTTTCTGGTTATCCAGTTCACCAGGTGATTTCTGTTTCCTGTTTAGAGGCGCCATTCCAGTCTGGGTCCCTGAAGCGACCTGGTTCATCCCGGCAGCTCCCCAGTAATCTTCGTATTCTACAGAACCCTGTCTCCTCGGGTTTTAATCCTGAAGGCATCTATGTATAACACTGTCTTTGGGAAAGGATCCAGCAAAGGTACCATGGACAGTAAAATCCTCCAGTTTGTGCCAACTGAACAGAGGGTCTGTTCCCACGCCGGATCCTCTCCCAACCACACACCACTCGGAGCCATGCCCTGTGCACTGATGCTGAACATGGAGCCTTTCACTCTTCGCAGTATTGACATGTTGTCCAGCAGCTGGAATGCAAAGCCTTTGTTTGTATTTGTAGCATTTTGAGACCATTAGGAAAGCATTGATCTACGTTTATACATGAATACACCCTGAATTAAGAGCAAAGAAGTTATGTGACTGCTTAGTTTAATTTATTCCATGTAATTGATTAATGTATGAATGTTGCTCTCTAATGTTTTATTAATACTTATCCTGTGACTTAATTCTGTTAAGTGTTGTGGGACTCTGACTGTGTGCATGTTGGCAGACTCCATCTGAGCTTTGCTCATGTACAGCTTCGGAGCCTCCTGGGGCGCTCCACCATCCAGACTGACTCCACGGAACTCGCCACACTTATCTGGAGCCTCTCTTAGCCCTTGCTTAAGTGAGATAATTCAGCTTGCTTTCTAGTCTGGAAGTTAATTGTTCCTTTACAGTATTCCAAACATGACATCACAGAAATATCGTAAAGGAAGTAAATTGTTCGTGTAAAATGTTTGTGATCTCAGACGGTCCTGGTGCACTCTGTGAGGCTCTCCTGCCTTCCTGCCTCCTCCTGTGGGTCCCCATGAGAAGGTCCCACGAGAAGGAGAGGTCCCTGGGGGTCTGATTGCTGTGCTTTGGGAATCACGCGCAGGTGATATACTTGAGAACAACCCACTTCCTTTTTGGACTTTATGCCATGCACAGCAGGGTGAATGTTGCTTGCCAAGACGTCGACGTGGACAGAGTGCTTGTTCTAGACATAGAGACAGAGGAGAGAGCACCCAGGTCAGGCATTTTTTACCAAGGAATAAAATTAAATTCAGAGTATGTTTTTTATTTTTAAGTTTGACTTTATAGGATATTAGTCTCCATTTATATTTGTATCATTTGTGTATAAAGCCAAAAATGAGTCAGTACTTTGCTCTCGAGCAGTGACTTCACTGCAGTCAACAGTAATATTTAGACAGGAGCTGCCAGGTGCCTCAGCCCTTCCCATTCTCCAGTAAATTTGGTACAGTATAACTAAGACTTTAATCTGAAATTTAAAGTAGCTTTTAATCCTGAAGAGAATGCATCCTCTGTATTATTTACATGCAATAATATGAAAGTGGGTTAGCATAGTGATGCCGCAACCACACTCAAGGTGAGCTGAGGTGGGTGACCACACCCAACTTACTTCTGGTTTGATGAATGTTCGATGAAGCCGAGAATGCTGCTTTATTTTAGTTTCCAATGAAAAGATTTAAGACTGGCTGTGAAGTAGTAGACACTTGTAGAGAACTGAAATTTGTGTAGTGTTGCCTTCTACCCAAGTGAATTGCAGACCTCAGCTGAACGCCGACTCACCCAGTGGGTCTTGCTGTCACTGCCTCGCAGGTGACTTGAGAAGTAAATTATTCTTTCTGAAATAACCATTGCCTGAACACATTTGCTCCAGATTTGTAGCAACTGTTTCATATCTCTATATATTTAAAAAGAATAATTCAAAGTCCGAGTAACTTGCAGCTTTCGGTGGCACGGGTGAGTCCACAGGCCCAGGGCCTGCCTTACTCTCAGACTCTTCCTCTGTTGAGTCATTGCATTGATCAGATAAATTGAAACCTTGCTCATAAAGGAAGACACTGTACAAATGGATTATCTTCCATTTAAACCAAAATGTTGGTGGTAGGTAGGTTACACTCTATGAAAAAAATGAAAGATGAAGCTGGGCGTGGTGGCTCATGACCGTGATTCCAGCACTCTGGAGGTTGAGGCAGGACAGTTGCCAGGAAGCCCAGGCTATCCTAAGTTACAGGGGAAGTTCTAGGATAGCCTGGGGTCTGGTGTGAGACCCTGTGGAAAGAAAGAGAATTGCACAGATCCCCTGACACACTCAGTTGTGAACTGTCTGGCTTACTGAGGAACCTAAAGAAGGGCGGCTTCCCACCAGCTCGCAGCAGTCCTGGCTCTCCACCACCGTCACCTCTGAACCTGGAAGCTGCCAGCTACTCTCCCGGCCTCCCGGCCTCCCCGACTGGTGGGGTGCAGCCTTGAGAGTTGACAAGCACGTTGAGAAGCTGTGCTGTGTCACGAGTCACAGGGCCTTCACAGGCTCATCACTGTCCAGTGTTTTCTAAAGCTTTTTTAGCTCGGGGTGGGGGTGGGGGGGGGAAACAACTAATTTGTGTAGGAACATCTGAAAATATTTTAGTCTGCTGTCACAGTTTTTACCTATTGTGACTATAAATGAATTGGCTTATGAACCCTACCTTTGGCTACATGTCAGAGGGGTACAGCCAATGGTATTAAAAAACTACCAAATGCAAAATTTTGCATATGGAGAAGTATACAGGTTCTAAATAATAAATTAGATCACAAATTTTTGTGTCTTTTTAATTAGTACTACAGGTTACATTATGTGGTTTTTCTACAGGTATTAAATATATTACAAGTTTTTTTCTTACCAATGAATAATTTGAGTATCATTGGTCTATTTGACCTATAGAGTATCCTCTTTCTCAGAGAATCACCCACAGTGGGTTACCTCACTTTGTGTGTTTATTTTTTTTCATTTCCTTTACATTTTGGCTGTTAGTGTTCCTTTTTTGTCTCCGTGAACAGGGAATTTTATATGTGAGGCTTCAGTTGGTATTGATAGAAGTTGCCCTCTGACTGTGCAGATTGACATAACTATCAGGGGGCAGTTGGGCATAGCTCCGCCCAGCAGAGCCTGCACAGTGAAGATGCAGCTCATGGTACTCGCTGTGGAGTGTGGCAGCACGGACCGACAGATCAGCACTCCTCCACAGCTAAGACAGCCCAGTCCTGCGGCAACACAGCTGCTTGTAAGTGCAAAAAGGTCTGCAGAGACAAGAAGTCTTCACCTAGAGCAACATCTGGGAACATCTTTGCAAGTAAGGACCTTGATAGATTGAGGAAATCATGTGAAAAAGACAAAGGCCTGATGGCAGGCGGGCACAGGAAGATGGGCAGTTAGCATTGGACATTGCCTTTGACAGGTTAGGCCTTAATGTATATTAAACGATGCTCTGTGTGCTTCCCAAACACAAGCCTGTCTTGATCGGTAGATACTGTGGCGAGGCTAGCTCGTGAGTATTCCTTTTGTATCACGCCAGTGTTTTAAAGTTGTGTGTTCGTATGTCTGCTGTGGTATTTTTAAGTTCTGGGAGAAGCCTGCTGGCCGTGTCAGCTCACGGCCATCAGTAGTTACTCAGTATTGCTGCTCCACGTTTCCCAGTGCACCTTCCATGCCAGGGCAGTGGCTGCGTGCGTGCAAGCCGCGGGAGCGCCTTCCCGCTCATTTTATATGTATTTATAGAAACCAAATGACCGCAGATGGCTATATGGTGTGGTGTTAAACCAGTGGAACTCTAATGGCAATAAATATATGCATATGTGTGGGAGAGGGGAAAAGTGGAAATACAGGTTTACAGCCAGACATGGTGGGTGATAGCCCTTCAGTGTATTTCTCTGTCCCTTCACTGACCTAGAAGGATTTGAGCTGCTGCAGCTTTAGACAGAAAATGTCCACATTTGCTGATTGTGGGCCATAAATATGCTTTTAGTACTGCTTTGCTGATGTATAAATAAGAAATCTGTAATATGTACTATATGTAATTATTTTCTTTTGACTTTATTTCAAAATGTATATTTTCTGATTATTATCATGAGCTATAAAGCAAAAAGATCAATATCTGATATTCTCCCAAATAATAAATTTTCAAGATTCATTGGAGCAATACAATTGTTGCTTGCTTTCTTATATACTTAATACTTAAAGATATAATATTGTTTCCTTTGAAAGATGCCAAAGAAAGTAGGTCTATGTATCAGTGATTAAAAAAAAAAAAAAAAAAAAAACAAAAGACCTTTCTCTGAACATACTGTTAACCCTCAGAATGGTCTCTTACACAGAGGTACAGCTAGGCCGGGGGTGCTCAGCAGGTGAGTAAGAACTTGGCACACAAGCACCAGTCCTGGGTCCATGTCCTCAGCATCCCTGTGTAACATGTCACACCACTAGCATCAATACTGGCGAATCAAAGACACGTGGACGGCTTGGGCTCATTGACCGGCCGGCCGAGCCGAAACAAGTTCAGTGGGGATGGAGGGCCATTGAGACCAGTACCTACAGTTGACCTCTGGCCTCCGAACATGATGTGCAAATGTGCTGGGGCTTGCAGAAGACAGCATCTGCATCTTGCCACCTCTGATGTGCAAGTGGATCCATGTTTGCAGGAGTGTTTTTAAGTAGAGCTAAGGCTAGGTTAAGAAAATACACATGAGTAACATCATGCTATAAACGTAAAGAGGAAATGAGGAGACTTACTCAGTTCTGACTCCTAGTTGGAAGCTTTAGACTTTTAATGATCCACCCTGCCCTCGCTAAAGCATGTGTTAATGGCTGAACAAAACAGTGTCCTCTTTTACATAGTTCCTCCCTGGCCACTTACATTCTTCATGTGGGGTGACATAGGAGATGCCAGTGGGGTATGTATGTAGTAAGCCCTACTTATGGCCATACTGGGCTGAACTTGACATGGGTCCCCCACTTCAAGGATTTTACCCTCTCATGAGGAAGGTGAACCTCACTACCACATGTTAAGCTCAGTTAAATGAGCAAGGGTTCCAGTGTCATGGGACGGTGGCCAGAAGGGCTTCCCCATCAGCCCAAGCATCAGGACCCTGGAGCAGGAGATAGGAATCAGAATGGCATCTGGCACTGTCTAGGAGCTAGAACTATGAAGGACTGAATAGCTGTGATTAGATAGTATAAGCAGGAGGGAACAGAGAGTGGGCAGACATCATGGTTATGAAGGCCTTGGTTGTCATGGTTATGAAAGCCTTGGTTGCCCTGTAAGGAGCTGGGGAATGGACCCACAGGTTCTCCTGTTTGGACATTTGGTCCTGTTTTAGAAAGTGATAGAACCTTAGGGACAGGGGCCTAGCTGGGAGAAGTGGGCCAGAGGGAGATGGGCCAGGAGGGTATATAGTGCAGCCCACTTCCGACTGGCTTCTTGCTTCCTGGTCCGCTGGATTCATGCAGTCAGCTGCTGCACACGGCCATAGAACCACTGACCTCCCCACTGTGAAAAGCTGCATAAGCAATTTCCTGATTGAGTCACTGAGGAGTCATGTGGTAAGGTACCATGTTAGAAGCGCAGAAGAGACAGCCAAAGGTGAGGGGCTGAGGGGGCAGGCAGCTGTGGGGGCTTAGGCATTAAAAAGTCCACACAGGACGCCAACAGCTACCAGGAAATAAGGACTCAACAGGATAAGAGAGCTCAATGGAGCAGCTTCCTGAGCAAGCACTCATGGGAACCTCTCTGATGTGAGTGGGCTGTGGAATACTGTAGCATCTTCTTGAGAATATTTTAGGGTGGCAAGGTTGCACGTAAGGGCACTTGTTACTAAGTGAAATAAGACAGCCTTTTAAAATATATTTATATATTTATTTTTATAGATTATATATTTTTATTTATATAATATATATTTGTGTATTTTATATAATGTATATTTGATATATATTTAATTTTATGTGTATGAATTTTGTGCCTGCATGTATGTATATACACCATGTGTGTGCCTGATGCCAACAGAGGCTAGAGAGGAACATGTGTTAGATCCCCTGGAACTGGAGTTACAGGTGGTTTTAAGTTGCCAGGTGAACAGGGAGGGCTTCATGTTGCTTTTCTCGTCCCTGTTTTGGGCACGGGTACATATATGTGCCTTGGAGAGAGATAAGTTGTATTAAAAGACAGATCTGTGGGTGCGTCCTGTCCTCTGCAAAAGAGAAAGTGAGTCCTCGCCCATGTCAGATCACGTGGACTCATGAGACCACAGGTTGCACATTCTCACACATTCCGCACTGCACTCCATGTGGCCTGGCCCCTTCTTCAGTCTCCTGGCAACAGCACAGTGGTGGGGATGTAAGGAGAGGCCTGCCAGCAGCGGACTGAGGCCTGGCCCCTTCTCACCCACACCCCTCCCACTCTGACGCTTTGTCATCTCATTGGTGCAAGCAATCTGCCTATCCACAGAAGGTCCTGCTTGGCCTATGACCCTGTGGCCTTGCCTCACAGCCAGGGTCAGGAATCAGCATATTCAAAGATCTGATCTCTGCCTTTTCCTGCTTGCATATCTGACATGAATGTTAGACACAGACACTCAAGTTGGAGGTGGGTGAGTTTTTATTTCTCAATAGACTCACTTCAGAATTCACTCCCATTCCTAAGTTGGACTTCCATCTTTGGCACAGATACATGGGAAACACAATCTAATGAAAAGTAAGATTAAATACTCTTGTCCAAATAAAAGTCTAAGGTCATCTTCTCTGCCTCCTAAGAGCACCAATGCAAACTGCCAGACGGTAGTTTAGCCTGTGGTGACTCTCCATGTTTGCTGTTTGCCACAACTATGTGCATGCCTGATAGCCTCTCTCCTCAGCCTCTGTCAACCCTGTCAGGAAGCTCCTGACTGCTGTCTCACAGAGATTGCATATACGAAGAGCTGGGACTTGCCTGCATGGAGCTTGCAGGGAAAGACTGAGTCCGTGTGTCGTTTCCCCCACCCCCCACCCCCAGCCTGGATCTTCAACTTCCACAAGTCTCCAGTATGTTCACAGAGGCTCCTTCCCAGGACTTCCCACTACAGGGCAGCAAGGTTTCACTGCCTAGTCATCTGGTGCCCTCTACAGGAAGACACTTTGTTGGCTATGTTTCAACCTAAATGTCCCCAGGATTGTCTTTATGGGTCCAATGCTTCATCCTGTGGCTCTGTGAAGATTAGCTGTACTTGTAACCATCCTGGAAGGGCTGAAGATAGTCTAAGGACATGTCTGTGCTCCTTGCTTGGCTACTGGACTATTGAAGAAGTGGAAGAAATCGGAACTCCTCTCACCCCCAGAAATCTCAAGCTGGGAGAAAAGAATCCCTTAGAGCCCGGGCCAGCCAGCGGGGAAACTTTTCTTCTGAGAAAAAATTCACAGTTGTGTAGACCACCTTACAGAAAGGAGAACAAAGAGTCAGAGGCAGCTGCGCCACCCCTGGACCAGAGCTGCCTGTGTGTGCACAGCCTGCTACTGTATTTAAAACTTAACCTGAAATCAAGACCCTGGGGCTGCTAAAACCCTCTTCCCAGTGTGGTATATCAAGTGCACTCCCTTTTTCTGTTTCTCACAATTAGTCTGCCTGTCTTGATTGCTCACTCAAGACTAATAGCTGAACCTGGTTTGTCCTGACCTGACAGAGGCCAACTCCCTGAGTCCAAAGCATGATCATCCACAGATCCCATCATCCTAAAGTCTAACATGGCTTCATGCTCTAAATTTCACTTAAAAGTCTTTTCTTTTTAATTTATATATAAGAATCATATTGGGAGAAGTTCTGCTATGGGTGTAAGTATTCTAATTTTAATTTACATATCTTCAAAAACTCTTTCTGTATCCAATGTGTAGCCTTCTTGCTTTTTCTTTACCTGTATTGCAAGTTTTTATTTTTACTTAGTTCCCTTGAGAGAAACATTGGACCTGGAGCTCCACAGGACCTATCTATGCACGCATGTTCACAAACACATGTACATAAACAAGGGCTCTCAAACGTGCACACACACACACAAATAGAGCTGGGGTACAAACACCACCAGGCTCTAGGATGACTTCTGCTGTTGGCAGAGCCTTGAATGGTCAGCTGCTCCCCAGGGCTTTTTGCATAGGCATTTAGTTCCGATTCTCCCAGGTCTGAAAATGAGTCCCATTCTGAATATTCCCAAGGCACCCATCCCTACTGATATGTATTGTTGTTTTAAAGGTGTGTAGTTAGCTTAGCTTCCTGCTTCAGTATCATGCTCTCTGGTCCCATCTGTGACTCCATGGTACTTGCTACATCTTTACAGAGATCAGTTACTGTATACACAGACCTTCCATGAAAGACAGTATTTTGATCACATTTTAAAACACACAAACCCCCTGTTCTCTCCTCCTCATTCTTGATTTCTCTTAAAACTTGCCCAATCAACATGCCCTACACAGGAAGATGGTCTCTGGCCATGCCATCTTGTGACTGTAAAATGTCCCCTCTAGGCTCCTGTAGTTCAGTAAGGGGTTCCCTGGCTGGTGGAACTGCTTTGGAAGGCTGCAGAGATTTAGGGGGTGGAGCTTCACAGTAGGAAGTGGAGCGCTAGAAGAGAGCCATTAGGTTTTATACCTGGTTCTATTTCCTGTCCATTCTTTGCTTCTTGCTTGGGGTGCCACGTGACCAGTACCTCATACTCCTTCCCTACATGTGGGTCTCCCACTTTGATGAGCTGTATCCCTGACAACTGTAAACTAAAATAAGCTTTTCCTTCCTTAAGTTGCTGGATAAACTGATGTCATCTGTAAGCTGTGGCTTCTGTAGTATCCACTTGGCTAATAAGCTTACTTCTCAGATTGCTGCCAGGATGTCCTCTCCTGTGAAATATGATACATGCACGTGCAGAGAGCAATGACGTCACTGCAAAGTCCCATCATTTCTAACTCCTGTAGGTCTGGTATGGAATTACACTTTTACCGTAATCTTTTGATTGTGGAGAAACAGTGTTGTTATTTCTTCCTAAAGACCAATATGTCTGTCGCAAACCCCACCAAAGCTTCCGTGGTAAAGAGACTTCCACAGTATGACAGCTCCCTCTGTAAGAAAGTCACACATAGGCAGCCATATCTAATGGCCAGTAGTCAAGAACATATAGGGGTAAAATAAAAACTCCCTTTATTAAACAGGGTCACAGCATAAGACCTACTGGTGATGGTGAAGGGCTATTCATCGGTGGAGCTTGGGGAATTGAGGCAGGAGGATTATACATTGAAGGCCTGTCTAAGCTAAGAATGAGTTCAGAGACACCCTGAGAAACTTGGTGAAACCTTCAGAAAGAAAAAAGGGAGACTGGGATTTTAGCTCAGTGGTAGAACTTTTGCTGGAATACATGAGGCCTTGGAGTCAATCCCCAGTGTTAACAAAAAAAAAAAAAAAAAAAAAAAAAGTAGAGAGACTGCGTGGGCATGGTAGTACCTACCTAAAACCACAGCATGAAGGGGTCTAAGAGAAGGATCAAGAGTTTGAAGCCACATTGGGCTGCATGAGACCTTGGTCCAGGGTCCACAGACCCAGCTGAAGCTGAAGCTGACTCCTGGATGACTGTGAGGTTTGTTGTTAATTTTCAACAACAGTGGAATAAGCAAAACCAGAAGAATTCGTCACCTGAGACCGGCAGCACAAGAAATTCTTCAGATGGGAAGAGACACCACCTGGAAATACAGACCCACCTAAAAGAATAAAGCGCTCCAGAAATGCAAACTGCCCAGACCTAGAGTTCAGTAACAGACCAGGGCACTGAATGAGGATGGAATCAGGGACTGATCACCAGAGGCAAACAGCAGCCAGCCTACACTACGGAGGAGGGCAGTCCCTGGAGGATGCATTTATGAAGCATGGACAAAGAAACAGACCCAACGTAATGGTGAACAGAAAATAAATGAAAGCTAAATAGCTATGTGATTGATAGATGGAGACAGAAGAAGAGTATAGATGGTAAATAGAAGAGAGAATATAGATCCTAAGTAGATAAACAGATGGATAGATGATTGATCAATAGACACGATTGAAGATACACAATAGATGGTAGATGGTAGACATAAGCTAGAAGCTAATTAGAAGATGACAGATAAGATAGAAAATTGAAGACATAGATTACAAATGACTGGTCAATAGATCACTGATAGAGCATTGACGATTGACATATTTATAAATATTATAGATTAATATATATATATGTATTAACAAACGATAGGTAGTCACTAGATGGGCAATCAGTAGATAGATGATGGACAAGTGGACAGACAGATTTCTCTGGGACAAAGACCTAGAAAAAGGAACTGCTTCGCGTGATTTTGGATGCTGAGAAACTTCACAACCTACCAAGAGAAGCTGAGGCCCCAGGAAGTATAAATCCAGTATCTAAGAGCCAAGAGTAGTCACTGTGAGGCCTGTGTGAGAGATAGGAGACAGTGTTTCTGGATCCTAAGAGTGTCCCCCCGGCTCACATGTAGACAGGTGCAGGTAGTCAGAGGTGGGGCCTCTGGGGTTGACTGACTGTGGGGCTGACAAATCCATATATGAATGGGCTACTGGGAGGCTTTGGAAACTTTAGAAGGTGGGAGAAAGTAGGTGGCTGGAGGCATAGATTGATGAGGTGTATTTTGCCACCATCTCTTCCCCTTGTTACCATGAGAACAGCCTGATGTTATGCTGTTCAGTCTTGACGCTGGCCTATAAGCAAGCACAAACTGAAACTGCAGGAGCTGTGAGTCAGACATGAAACCTTTCCTTGCAAGTTGTTTCTCTCGGGAAGTTTGTTGTCATGATAGAAAACCAATGTTCAGGGCCAAGCAGTTAGGCAAAGTAGAATTCCCCCTAACTCTTCCTGTTTCTGTTCAGACATTCAAAATATTAAATGGCGGCCATCTGCGATGGAGAGAACCACCAACCCAAATGCTACAACCGGGAGGGCTCTCCCAGACACACTTGGAGAAGCCGGTTGCCCGTGAGCCAGTCAAGATGACTAAACTGCACAGGGAAGGGAAACAGAGCAGGGAGAGAGTGATTTCCGAGTGAATGAGCTGATGGCAATCAGCGTCATTTATCAAGAACCAACTAAATGAGCCTCAGCCTTTGGAGACGACACGGGAAGCCAAGATGGGACTTTTACAAACAAACAAAACAATCAAATTGTGCCTGTTGTGTGGCTAATCTCGGTTGTCAGTTTGATGAGCTCTAGACTCCTCTGTGAGACGAACCTCTGGGTGGGTTTGAGGAGGCTATCTTGATTCTACTACAAAGTACTAAAAGATCTGCCCACCAATGGCGCCATTCCCTCCATTCGAGTCTCAGACTGAATACAAAGAAGAAAGGCAGCTGAGCCCAGACACCCACCATTCTGCTTCCTGATTGCTGCACTGTGACCAGCCACCTCAAGCTCCGGATGGACTGCACCCTGGAACTGTGAGACAAGACAAACCCTTCCAAAGCTGCTTTCCTTGGGACAGCAGATGACTCGGTTCTTGTTTTCTGTATGTTACTTGTATTGTATGTACTGTATGTTACTGTATGGTACCAAACTCAGTGGGAAGGAGACAGCTCCACCCCACACCCTCAGCCCTGCTCCCTGCGTTCACAGCAATCCTCAGGGCTCTATCCACTGCACACATGCGTGCCCAGTGAGTCTTTGATAAAATTAGCTACAGTTTTTCCATGAATATCCTCCTTGCTCATATAGGGTACGTGGAGTTATGCTTGCTAGGAAGTTAAGCTGAACAAACCCTGGAGCTTTTCTCTTCTCGATAACCAGTGAACTTTGACGGTGACCTCCCATTTGCCTCAGTGTGTCTGAGCTAAAGAGTCTTTTGGGCTTCTATGTAGTAGGGGACTCTGCAGTAAAATGCGGGCATGGTGGTGTACATTGTTAAATCCAGGCACTTAGCAAGCACGGACAGGCAGATCTCAAGAGTAGGCAAGCCTGATCTACATTGTGTCCAGCCCCACTAAATAAATAAATAAATAAATAAATAAATAAATAAATAAATAAATAAAACTATGGCAAGCATTTAGTCACTTTTCCTCCACCCGAACGTGGTGACACTACTTGAGCTAGAACACACTCAGGGTGTTGTGGAGTCCAGGACATAGTCTTATGGCTCCAGCCACAGAGTGAGTTCCTCTATTCCTGCCCCTGCCTGGCACGTGAATAACTTCTGACCATTAGCTGGACAGGGACAAAACCCCCACCGCCCTGTCCCAGCCAGCTACAGTCAGTATTCCTGTTTTGAACGGATGGACACCAAGCGAAGGGCATCAACTATTGATTGTATTTCATGGAACAGACTCGGCTCCCTGGGATCCGGGTCACAGACACACAACCTCTACCCCTAGGCAAGGCCCTCAGAAGGCCCTGCTCTGGCGTCACTAGTCACCTGCCACCATCACAGGACTCTTCATCATCCCATCTGTACTTTGTAAAGGAAGTCTCTTGGGACACAGGGCCATGAGCAAGAGCAGAGGTGACCTTCGTGACCAGCACACATCTGCTATTCCTTACTTCTTGTCTACATGCCGAATTCTCGATGTCCCAGTACCACAGAACAGCAGGCTTCAGGGGTGAGGTCACTGTGGGAAAGCCATCGGCTCCCATAGAACCTGGACTCACAGTGACACAACACCCTGGCCCGGGAAACAGGAGGCTGAGAGGTCCTGACATGCCCTCCATTACTCCCATCTCTTTGCCAGCCATGTATGCTGAAGCTATCGAGCGAGGCCAAAGGTGACGGGGGTGGAGCCCCCTCTGGCCCACTTCTCTCTGCTTGTCATGAGAGTTCATTTGCTGTTCTTTTCACATTGATTGGCACTATATAAGATGGGTAAATTGATTTAATATTTAATTTTTTTTCCTAGATTCGCATTTGAAACTGCCAATATTAAAACGTGGCGAGCAGAGAGAAGTCAGGGCAATTCATACTGTCACTGTCACAATTTCCTTTTCTGTCAGCACTGAGTCCTGTAAACTACATGGCTGACTAGAACTGGAAAAAAAGCTAGGAGGGAGAGAGGGAGAGAGAGAGGGAGAGGGAGAGGGAGAGGGAGAGGGGAGAGGAGGGAGAGAGGGAGAGGGAGAGGGAGGAGAACAGAAAGAAACAGAGAGGAGAGACAGGCAGGCAGGCAGGCAGGCAGAGCGACAGACAGATTTAACAGCCATTCCTCTCAGAAATTGTTGGAAAAGTGTTCTAAGTACTCATTCTGAAAGACTAAGACATTGTAAATGTCTCCATTATTTTTATTACTTCATTTATTTTCCATTCATAAGGTTCCCTGGGTGATTCAAGAACTCAGTGCCTGCAGTAGCTAATAACTATACACTAGGGGGCAGCAGCCACCGCCAGTCTACTGGCCGGTGCTGCGAAGCTAGGTGAACCGATCGGAGCAAAGGCGGGCCTCCATACCCAGGAAGGGAACTGCTTGCAAGAATCATTGATTCTGAAAGAGGATGTTCTTCTTATGCCAAGGACCTAAATGGGTCCTTTACCAGTGAAGAAACAGCAGTGAGCGTGTTTTATAGGCTAATATGTCACTGAGTGTCTCTGAGGCAACGGGACGTCACATTTTGTAGAATCTTCAAATGTAAAATTAGTGTTTCTGTAAGGTCTTGTAGTAATTGGTGGTTTCTTTCTTTTCTTTTTTTTTTTTTTAACCTACTATGAATTTGACCCATGCTGCAGAGGTCACTATAATCAAGTGTGAACACTTTGTAGTAGAGGCTTTGAGGGACACTGCCAGGGTTAGGGTGACAGACACCGACTGGCTGGGAACACTGGAGCGTCAGAGTGTCACATGAGAATGTTTACAAAGGCAGGGCTGTCTGTTACTTCCCTGGTTGCTATGACAAAATGTCTGGCAAGAGCAACTTATGGAAGGCAAGGCGGGTCGAGAGTCTGTCACGGTGGGGTGGGGTGGGCACGGAGCGTATGAGCTACTGTTCGCACTGTATCTGCAGTCAGGAATCTGAGCCAGATGAACGCTGATGCTCAGCACACTTCCTTCTTTTTATCTGGTCTAGGACCCAGAGCACAGCATGGTGCTAACCATGGTTGAGGTGAGTCTACCCCTTAACGCTACCCAGAAACTCCCTTACAGACACACCCAGAAGTCTATCTCCCAGATCCTGTAAAGATGGCAATATTAACCACCACAGGGGGTTACTTACAAAGCTAGGGCAGAGGGCAGCATCACCCAGGGCTCGAGTGTTCCCAAAGACAGCTTGGAATACTGTACTCATGTGATCCAACAAAATACCCAAGTAAGAATTTTATTAAAAGTAGATTTAAAGTTCCATAAGACAGCACAATAAGAAACCACTTCTGACTCCAGACTCCGAGACAACACTTAAGAGAGAGCATCTTTCTACCCGAGTTAGTGGCTCTCAAATAGAGCAGTTCCATAAACCAGGGGACATGCAGAAATTCCCAGAGCTGTCTTTGGTGGTCCCAGAAACTGGAGGCATTATTTCCCTTTAATATGGTGGTGAGATAACTCAGTGGCAAGAAGACAGCATTGCCATTTTTAAAGTGGGCCAAGGACTCTGACAATTTGCAAATCATGTGAGCAGTCTCCAGGTTCATGGGAAAAACAAAAAAAAACAAAAAAAACCAAACAAACAAAAACAACCCCAACAAATTAGACAAACAAGACAGAAGTGACAATAGTGAGTGTGGAGAAAGGGGCTCCTGGCACACACTGGTGAGCATGAAAGCCACACAGACATCCTGGATAACAGCATGGGAATCCCACATGGAGCCAGCATGCCTCTCTGGGGTCTACACCAAAGGTGAACGTCACTGTGTCGAAGGGATAACCACACCCATGCCTACTGCAACACACTTCACAACAGCCATGTGGGATCTCACACACACACACACTTGCAGTGTGCACATGCATGCACATACACATGATGACCTATTACTCTGTTCTACAAAGGAAGAAATTCGTTATTTGTGACAACACAAATGAACCTGGAGGACATTATACTTAATAATAATAATAATAAATAATAATTCAGACAAAAAGACAAGTATCCATATTCTTATTTAGGAGTGGTGTGTATGTATGTGTGTTTATGTGTACATGAGTGTGTATATGTGTGTGAGTGTGTGTATGCATGTATGAGTGTGTATATGTCTGAGTGTATGTATGTGTGTGCATGTGTATGTGTGTATGTATGTTTGTGTGCATGTGTGCATATGTGTGAGTGTTTATATGTGTGTGTGAATGTGTATATGTGTGTATGTGTGTGTATGTAAGGGCTTGTTTCTGCGTGTGTGTGTGTGTGTGTGTGTGTGTGTGTGTGTGTCTTCAGATTCAGAAGTACAGACTTGCATAGCAGCTGGGAGGAAGCAGAGTGGATTGGGGTAAGGGTTCAGATTTGGGCCAAGTACATAGCATGAGCTTGACATCAGGAATACTCCTGACAATTCAGGGGACAGCAGGGCAGTCAGAGGTAAACAGCTAAGGCGCGTGCTTCAAATGTCTCACTGTAAACTCTGATGTGATAGGTCAATAGACAGGTTATTAGTTAATGTCATCACCTCACATACAACAAATATCAGCACTCTACAAACGCAACCGTATGATGATCTGCTCATCAAACTCATTGTTGGTCAGATGTGATTAATTTAAAGACCCGGAGGGAGCAGGTTTGTTAAGCTTCTAGGGTACATGGACCAGACCTCAAAACAAAGAATTATCGAATGTGGCACTTGCCTATAATCTCAGCATTCAGAATTGGGAATTGAAGGCTAGCCTTGGCTACCTGGGGTCCTGCCTCATACAAGAAAGGAAGTAAAATTATTGTCTTCAGCCTCTTCTGACCTTTAACAATCCCTCACTACTCTACATATAAGCACGAAGTATTTTTAGCGTGGTTTGAATAGATTTGAGAAGTTCTGGAACACAACTACAGGTGAGCTGGGGAGAGAGTGTGATGTCAGGGTGTCAGACATCACATGCTCACACGTACCCACCAGGAGCTATATCCCTGGTCCTTGGATTCTGGGGACAGTCACTCAGTTTTCCGGGTGCTCCGCTCTGCCAGGTTAGCTGTTGAGCACAGTTGCTGTTTCTCTTGCCATCCACAGCTCAGCTGGTAGAACTGAGTCGGCTCTGGCTCCCGGAGATTCTGAGCACACATGTCACACATCTATCTGGAGCAGTTTCCCCAGGAGCAGCAACTGTGAACAGGAACCAAGGAGACGTCTCTCTGTCTCTTAAGCTCCAGCGTGCTCTCATTGTCACCTCTGAGAATGTCACTGTGTCTGAGCTCCACACTCTCTGCTCATTGCTATACTTAGATCTCGCTCTTCCCTCTCATTTCTTCTCTGTTTGCACATTCTTTGTGTTGTTTTCTTTGTCTGGCTCTCCGGTGCTGGGAGACCTACTCAGATGGCAGATATTCTGCAGGGGCTCCTGGAGCAGCACAGAGATCCATCTGCATGTCTCTCCTTACTTCTTATTTTTCAGATAGGATTTCACTAAGCTGCCATGGTTGGCTTTGAACTCACCCTAGCCCAGGCAGGCCCTGAAGTCCTGCCTCAGCATCTTAGGTAGATTAAATGACTGTCCTACATCACAGGCCTGGCCTAGCTTGCTGCTTTTTATGAAGTTCTAGAGATACAGACACACACACACACACACACATATATATACATATATATATAGTTGTATATATATATACATATATATATTATACACATATATGCATATATATTATACATACATATATCATTACATATTATATATATTCAGTTGTATATATATTATACATATATATCATTATATATAATATATATTCAGTTATATATATTATACATATATACATATAATACATATATATCATTATATATATATATGATCAGATTAAGATATATTATTTATACACACACATTTTCTATGGGTTTCTACATTTCTAGCTAGTAAAGTATCATACCAAAATATTTCTTTTTTCCCCCTTTTTTTAAATTTAATTTTATTTTTTTATTACGTATTTTCTTCAATTACATTTCCAATGCTATCCCAAAAGTCCCCCACCCCCTCCCCCCCACTCCCCTACCCACCCATTCCCATTTTTTGGCCCTGGCGTTCCCATGTACTGGGGCATATAAAGTTTGCCTGAACAATGGGCCTCTCTTTCCAGTGATGGCCGACTAGGTCATCTTTTGATACATATGCAGCTAGAGTCAAGAGCTCTGGGGTACTGGTTAGTTCATAATGTTGTTCCACCGATAGGGTTGCAGATCTCTTTAGCTCCTTGGATACTTTCTCTAGCTCCTCCATTGGGGGCCCTGTGATCCTTCCAATAGTTGACTGTGAGCATCCACTTATGTGTTTGCTAGGCCCCGGCCTAGTCTCACAAGGGACAGCTATATCACTGTCCTTGCAACAAAGGCTTGCTAGTGTATGCAATGGTGTCATCGTTTGGAGGCTAATTATGGGATGGATCCCTGGATATGGCAGTCTCTAGATGGACCATCCTTTTGTCTCAGCTCCAAACTTTGTTTCTGTAACTCCTTCCATGGGTGATTGTTTCCAATTCTAGAAGGAGCAAAGTGTCCACACTTTGGTCTTCGTTCTTCCTCAGTTTCATATGTTTTGCATATTGTACCTTATATCTCGCTATACTAGTAAAGTATCATACCAAAATATTTCTTATATAAAGAGGATACTGATTCTCACAGGTTTGAGAGAGGCAGTTGAAGGAATCCCCTCCCTGTGTAAATTCCTCATTACTGCACCCAGCCTGGAAATGGTCGGTCAGCAATAAGAAATAATTACTAAGCTGGACATCAGGCCCAAACCCTAAATCCCTGCACTCAGAAGGCAGAGACAGGAGGATCTCAGTAAGTCTGAGGTTGGTCTGGTCTACTTAGAGAGTTCCAGGCCAGTCAGGGCTACATAGTGAAACCCTGTCTCGAAACAGCAATAGCAGAAGATACTGTTTCTCTGTGAGGCAGGAATGTGTTAGTTTAAAATTTTACTCCATCAATTCAATGAATGTGCACTTGTTACTGGCTCAGACCTTCCCTCAGCACAGAGCAAGCAACAGGGGCAGATAATGGCAGTTAGCACAATTCTTTCCATACTAGAAACATGAACAGCGTTTGTAGCAACTGGTGCCCAAGGTTACAGGGCAGCCTTGACCTCCCTGCTCCCTCAGAGGACCTGCTTCATGCCCTTGATCTCCAAGGGTACAAGGGACACTAGCCAGTGCCAGCATAGTTAAGACTGGGTGACAGCCCTGAAGAACTAAGATGTCCGCAGCAGAGCTGTCACTTGGGAGCTCTCCATATAAAAAGCGAAGAAGACAGGGTGGCCTTCAGACCTTGGTGTCTGTTACTAGGGAGCCTACCAAGGTTCTTGAAGCCTTGCTGAATGACCTCATGCAGAGCAAAGCCACCTCCTGATAGACAGATAGCGACCCACTCCTGCATGAGCCTCTGACCCAGAAAAAAAAATGTGCAGGTGAGAACTGACTAGATGGAGAGATATCGAGGAAACGTGGTTTGCAACAGTCAGGTGAGGGGTGCAAGTGGTGGCTAAGGGCCAATTACCACCAGGGAGAACAGGAAGCTGGGGCTGTGGTACTTCAGGGGGTGAGCAGGGAGCATTGCCACAGAAAGGGGAAGCACTCCATTATGCTAATGAAACCTTCCTCCCCTCCCCCCTCCCCTTTACCTTGTCTCTTCCTATCACGTTCATGACCAATAAACTCGGGCAGGAAGACACTCCAGTATCAGTAGTTCTGACGTGTCAAGTAATCCCAGCAACTATTCTCAAAGGAGTTATGCATCTCTTTACAGAGCCGCATAAATACTGAGAAGCAATTTGCTTATGGTCACCCAGCTAGAGTGAGACTCAAACCAGCAGTATCTGTCTCCTGTCTCCCTGGAACCAATTACAGATAGGGGCTGACTGCTCTCAAAGCTGAGAACCCACAATGCTCCACTGTGCATCTTTGACCCCACCATCATTCTAACGCACCAGGAAGAGACAGACTGGTGAGCACAAGGCTTGCACAGCTGATCCAAGTAGCTGGCGGACACAGAATTTGCATGAGAATTTACTGGAATATCCAAACAGAGTAGAGGGATGCCCTGTGCTGAACACAAGGCTTAAGGAGGCAGAGTTCTGTGGTCCAGCCCTTAGCCTCGATGGTTTCATCTGCCTGGACATGCACAGACTATGTGAAAAGCAGCTTCCATCCATGCGGAGATGACATAATCACCTAGTCAGCAAGTCGCCTGGAGCTTCCTGCATTAGCACCTCTGTCTAGATGGTATGGAAGGATAAGTAATCAGAATTCCCTGAAGATGGGGCATTTTGGAAATAGCATATTTGAATTTAAACAGTGTCTCTAAGGTACCATGTCAACTACATGTGGAGAGCCACTGAGACTTAATAGACTAGCACTATCTGTCTAATGCACTAAGTATCCCAGGAAGAGGCCAAAAGGTAAGACCTGTTCTCCCATCTATACACTGAATGCTTGCCCTGCCTCCAAATTCATATGTGGAAATCTGACCCAACAGCCGTGTTTATTGATGGTGCCTTTGGGAAACAATTCATCCATGAAGATTGAGCCCTCACTAATGGGACAGTGCCTATGAGAAGATTCTAGAAGGCTATCCTCTTCCAGCCCAAAACATGGCCCTCAGAGGAGGCCTCATCAAACGCCAACCCTGCAGGCACCTCTTCTGGTCTCCACCTTATAGAGCTGTTGGGGAGGGGTGTCTGTTGCTTCCAGCTCTGGCCATAGACTAGGCAGACTCCAGGAAGACACACAGCCTGAACGGGGAATGACACTGTAACAGGAGCTTCTGTCTGTTGTCCCTGAGGTGGCCTGAGGATGGTGGGGTTTCAGAATCTTAGGAAACCAAGGTTGGGTAAGAAAGGAAATAATGGATTGGAAAGATAGCTCGGAAAAGTGTCTGCCATGCAGGCAAGAAGCTCTGAGTGTGGCTGTCCAGACCCCCTGGGGAAAACCTGACATGGCAGCCAGTGCTGAGGGATGGAGACCGGAGCCGCACAGATCCCTGAAGCTCAGAGGCCTGTCAGGCTAAGCAAGTCAGTGGCTTGAAGTTCAGTAAGACCCTGTCCCCACCCCAAATAAAGATGGCAAGATACCAAAGAAAGACACTCAGTGATAACCTCTGGGCTCCACATGGACACACACACACATGCATGTGTACACACACATACACACACATGTATCTGTGCATACACCACATACTGAATATAACACACACATTTACACATACACAGGGGAGGGAGCAGAAATAACCTGTAGTGGCCTCTGGTAAAGTTCACTCCTCTGGCTTGACCTTAAGGGCCCTGTGGTATTGTCACAGTATGTCTGGAGGTGGTAGGGAGAACTGTGTCTGCAGACACTCAGAGGTCATAGCTGCTGCATGAAGAGGGTTTCTGGGACCTGTCACTTCACACCTGCTCTACCATACTCCCTCCACCCCAAAGTTGCTCCATACACACAAGCTCACACACACACACACACACACACAAGGTCACACATAAACACACATATACAAGCTCATATACATATATACACACATACACACACAAGTTCATATACACACACACATACACAAGCTTATATACACACATAAACACACAAGCTCACACACACATATACACACATAAGCTCACACACACACCTACACACACATACACAAGCTCACACACACATATGCACATATATACACGCATAAGCTCTCACACATAAGTTCTCTCTCTCTCTCTCTCTCTCTCTCTCTCTCTCTCTCTCTCACACACACACACACACACACACACACACACACACACACCTCTTAAATGCTTACTGAATTCTAGGCAAGATCCTAAGAAGTACTATGGATATTCAGATTAATATTTTTAATCCAATCCCAATAACCTAGCTATTGGGTATTAATACAATTTCACAAACA